>NW_026057580.1:82765718-83057368 GCF_023721935.1 Panthera uncia | reverse complement strand
TTTTTTTTCCATAAAAGTCCCCATTGCACCTAAGTTAAAACATTTTGATTCTGCTTATCATTCACACTTTTATCAGGCTGCAAAGTTTCAAACAACTAAACCACAAGAAAAATGGTTGAGTACACAGAGGGAAAATCCTAATCAGAGAATTTTACTGTTTTTATAACACTAAGCACTATCATTTTTATTGTCAATTTTCATGTTTCTCTATAGACAGCAAAGATGTGTATTTGGCTGAAAAATATGATTCCATTCTAGCCTTTGGTTGACAATTAAATTGCATTCTTACCTTCTTTGGTAATCCTGGTGTTGAATCTAAAACAAGTAAAGGTATGTTTTCCAGGCATGCATAGTCGATGTTCATGTATTCATTGAACAAACATCATGTTCGTATCACTGTCAAATGTGCAGTATTGTACAATAGTTTGTACAAAGACAAAACATGGTCCCTGTTCTCAGTTGCTTATAGTCTAATTTGGGTCATCAGATAATTAGAATATAATAATAAATATATTAAGTTAATAATCATGTAATAATAAATAATATTCAATATATTATAGTAATTAAATTAGAATATAACAATAAATACAATCTAAATAAAACTATAATGAGTTCTGTGATAGAGGTTAGACACACATTCCTATAGAAGACTGACAAAGTAATTGTATGAGTCTAAGGCCTTCATTTATATGCAGGATAGCACTTTTGAAAAGGTATTAACTATTAGGCACAAGAATAGTTTAAATTGACATACAGGAGGACATTTATCTAGTAATATGGGGCAGTTGATTTCTACTGAGGACAAAGGTGAGAGGTGTGAGTTTCAGGGGACATCTCCAAACAGGCACATTGACAGAGGATTAGATATAGCATTTTCCAGAGGGGTAGCCATATGTGATTTCTATCCATAATTATAATCTAAGTCAAAACACCTATGGGAATTTCAGTGCAGACTCACAGACTATGTTAGTGTTTCAATGCAAGTTGATTCAATATGGTATACAGCTGGCAAAGCAGAGGGCTTTTGTGCAGGGGTGGGGGGCGGCTAGAGGGGAGATTAATAACAAAGTGGAATCTGACTTTAAGCAGGTTGGAACACAGTTTTAATCTCGACATGTATGGAGATGGCTGGTTTTTGAAATTTTAAAGACGTGACCTGTTCCTGCCAGTAAGAAGTGAATGCGTATCTTTTATTATCAAAGCAAGTTAACTCTTTCAACCCACTAAATTCTCACATTCTGTTAGAAGACATTATACTGGAGCACTGCTGCTGTTCTCAAATATTACTCACACCTATTAGAAACTGGAAAATTTAATTGACAGTGTGTTCACATATTATTTTTTACAGAATAATGAAGTTTTTCATAGTTCTAAAATCAAAACTTACTTTTTCATAAGACTTGTCTTTTGAATCACTCTGTATTTTTCTCCCCTGCAATGGTTAGAATTTTGGCATAGATTCTGTTTCCCACTCTCACCCCAACCTTGTGGTTACTCTTTCCATTCTCATTCTCCCTCGGTGTTTGAGTATTATTGTTATCCTGAGTATTGTATGGCATCACATTTCCTTCCTGGCCTGGGACTCTACCCTCCACCAGTGATGACTTTTATGTGAGAATGGGGTAGGGGGCTAAAGACCAAACTGAGAGATGTGAGTATTACTCTTGATGTGTGGCATCCATCCCATTTGCACAAAATAAGGAAATGAGAAATGCAATCATAATTGCTATCAGTGATGAAAAGCATTTTTATAATTATTCAGTAATAAATTTGAATATGCTTTCTCATGGAAGAATAACAATGGAGTCATTGAGTGCTGTTGGTCTCTAAACTAGAGCTTGGGAAACCGCACTGAATGATACCTAATGACCTTAGGGAGTTAACAGTCCCCAAAATGTAGGTAATTTATTTTCTTCTCAGAGCTCATTGTTCTCAAAGAATTTGAGAATCAAATAAATTTTTCATCTATTTATCCCTAATTTTGTGTGATCTCCTTTGCCCTTTTGTAACACTCAGTGACTTGGCAATGAGCAAGATAAAATAAAGTGACCTACTGTGGTTACCAGTAAGCAAAGAAACAAAAGAAAACATAACTGATGCCAGTTAGCCAGTTAGCCGGTTAGCGAGGGGACAGGGAATAAGTGAGGAATATTGTAGAAGTGCTGGGCAAAGATACAGAGAGGATAGTGAACTTAGTATTGAGGACATTTGCAGTTCAAGGACACACTTGTGTAGGTGGACAGCCTTGGTTAGGTAAGTTCCCATGTCACACACCCCTAGACCATGTCAAAAGTGTAAAAGAAGCTTCTTCTCACAAGCCAATGGATAACATCTATCTGTGTGGCCATTCTGAAACTAAGAGACTTTGTTTCAACTGTAGAGATTATGCTGGTGGCTTTGGCCTCTAGATGAATGCAGTGGAATATTCTTGAGTAGCTATCTATTTATTTTATCATTTGCCACACAGTCTGTACTGCCATTGTATGAGAAAATCCTTTCTGGTTAAAATGAATGCTTACAAAGCAGCATTTT
This sequence comes from Panthera uncia, assembly GCF_023721935.1. Lineage (NCBI taxonomy): Eukaryota > Metazoa > Chordata > Mammalia > Carnivora > Felidae > Panthera > Panthera uncia. The sequence goes on along the minus strand of NW_026057580.1, from coordinate 83,054,836 downwards.
ATATCTTTTCCCATCTGTGAGGAATTTGTCACATCTTCATATAAAATCCCTTGTTGCCTTAGAGTTTTTAAGACCAAACACATTATAGTTCTAAGGGTATGTTTGTTCTTGTCCATCATCTTTTTTTCACTTTTAAAACCACGTTTATTTATTTTTGTATCAGAATATGTATGACTTTGTTCTGACTTCCTTTTTCCTTCTCCCAAGATAGCCTGAAGAATCAGATACTGGATCTCAAGAGGTTTCCTCAAACTATTTTAGGAATGCAAGAATTCAATGTTTGGCTAGCTCTCTTTTGTTGATTTGCCCCAACGAGTGGGGTTGATAATAATTGCACCTTACAGTTACAGCTGGAAATAGGTCTTCAGGATTATGGAGACTTGTATGGGCCAATGCATTCTACACCAAGGATCACGAATCTTCTATAGGTTGGGATTTGATGATACCATATAAGTTTCTTACCTTTTTCTCACTTATAACTTCTCCTCTCTTGTTTTTATGTGCTGTAGTCTGTAAAATTTCAAAAACATTATCAAAACCATTTTCATAAGGTAATATAGTCATTCAGTACTGTGGCAAGAAAAAGTTTCATATTTTATTTGTGGAATGTGATTTCCTAAGAAATCACAACCTTGGCCATTTCATTCCACTTTGTTCATGGAGTCTGATGAGAACAGAGAGAGGCAAGAGTGTTGGCAAAATCTCCCACAGTTAAAATATGGTATCTTTCTACATATGGATTCATTCATTATATCTAGTCCTTAAACTTATTATTGAATATTATTAAATTGAAAAAGTTCTAAACAACAAGTTTAAAAATAAGTGTTCAGGAATATTTTAAATGTATTTAAAAGTCATAGAATTGTTAAATTATTATATTGGGAATGAGCTCATCCTCTCACACAGATCAGAAGCCCCTTATATAGAGAGCATGTGAAACATATGTTTGAAAGACCTATGATCTATAAAGGCATCTCACTCAAGTTGGATGAAAGCTAATTATATAAAGGGCTCTGCAGAAGGAACCAGAAGCTGTTTCATTATAGTTTTACTTGTTGTTCTGTTCTGGCCTTTTAAAATGATATAAAGAAAAGATGTATGTTATCCTTACCATCCTTCCCCATAATATGTCCAGGATAAAAACACTTAAATCCTTAAATCATTTTTATGGCTTGTAGATACTTAACCATTTTGGTTATCAGGTTGTACTTTGATCAACAATATTCTTCATAAAATAGAATGCTTATAGTAAAATATTTGGTGGAGGTTTCTGTGTGTTTGTAACAATCTAATATGTGATATTCCACTTGAGAAAACTAATTATATCACACACTAAGCAGTAGGGTAATAGCATATCAGAACTCTATTGGTATAGAATGCCTCATAGCTATGACATCCATTTTCTCTAAAACCACACTCTTCTCAAATATACACTCTCTATAACCAATCAATTTCACTTCTAGGAATGTAACTAAGGAAATAGTCTGAAATAAAAAATTAAAATATTTTGCATGAAGAGTAGAATTTTGATATGAAATATCACAAAAACATATGGATTTAAACTAACTGTCCAGTGTAGAAAATATTACAATAAATCCATTCATGAAATGGAAATTCATTCTATGGATATTATGCAGTTATAAGAATCATTATGTAGAATGAAAATTGTAATGATATGACAATAAGAAAACAGAAAAATATGTATGATGGATATAAATACATATGTATACATATGATGGATACATATACACTATTCACTTCAAAGATACTGCAAATGAAACACCAAAATTATAGTTATCTTTGTTTGATATACTATCTCATTTTTCTTCCTTACACTTATATTCATTTTCCCAATTTCTATAATTTCCAAATATTTACTTCAATAAAAATGAAATATCTCAGGAGATTTGAATTGTTAACTGTTAGGCTTTCTTATATGAAACAAAAATTCTTTCAAATGACTTTATGAGCAAATTCACATTCTCCCTGTGTTACCGCAAGAAAGTTTTTCAGTTTCACTGCCGCATCTTTAAGGTTCACATCCTGGAGGAGAGGACAGCCATACTACGTGCCCTAGTACCCATAAATTCTTGTCACAATGGAAAATTGATCTATTGGGCTTGCAAAGTATCTCTTAAAACTCATGTGTTCTGTCACTTTATTTCTTTATGGAGGAAAGGGGAGATGAGAGAGTGATTGATTGAGAGAGATTGGATGGAGAAAGGCAAGAGGCAGAGTGTGTGGTAAAAGGGACAAAGAGAAAGCTAATTCCAACAGCTGCTTTGCTTATCTGAAAGTTTTAACTTGACTCTTGCACATATCCCAGGTGACCAGCTAATAAAAATAATTTAAGCTTTAACAAAACAAGGGTAATTTATAATGTGAAAACTGTAGTCTGGCACTTGTATCAGCACCAGAAACAAGGTTTCTGAAAGTTCCTTAGGGGAATGAAACTACCAGGGACACACAATTTAATAACAACCTTCTTTCCACTCAACTACCCTATCCCAGCCCCCCAGCCCCTTACTGCCTATTCAACATCAACATCAAAACCTTGAAGCAAACTTATAAAATTCTGTTTCACTGTTAGATTCTTTATATTGTTCTTAAAGCAACCCTAAAACTATGTCATATTTCTTTGTTATATGGAAATATTTTTAAAATCAGGACTTCACATTAATTGTTTTCAGCAATATTATTGCTACCACAAATGTATAATTACTCAAGAGACCCAGTTTAAACAAAATTAATTCCATTTTTGAACTAGATTGTCTATTGTATACTTCAAAATCATAATTTTCTTGGAAACAGGGCCTCTTGAAATGCAAATGCCTCACAAAAAGGGCAGATTTTAATATTTTTCATCCCCATTGAATTAGGGCAGAAACTAATTTGCTAAATGGAAAGCTACTGTCATATAACATATTGCATAAAATGAATATACACATGGAGATTAATCAAAAAAAGCACAACATCAGCTTCATAGCAGTGTCATGCTTAAAATGAACTTACATTTTTATTCTGCCTTGAGGATACACAGATTGTTTTGTTTTAATGGCTTCCAGCCATCTCTATTATATAGCATAAAGGCTCAAAGGGGAAAGCAGATTTTAGTCCTCTGAACAACATCTACAAGGAAGGAGTTTAAAAATGCTGATTAAGCAAATGTTGTTGGGTTACTCTGTTGACTTCACATTTGTGTTTAAGTCATTGTGGAACAAATATTTAACTATTGGCGTGATTGTCTGGACATAATCAAAAGGCTGGATAAATCCTGGGCATCTGTGAGACTGTGAGGAATAACTTGTTTAAAAAGAACTCCTTGCGAAGGAAAAAATTAACTGGTATTGGAGGGCAATAGGTTTAACCAATCATTAAAAACTCAGAATCAGGTAAGTTCTTGGAGACATATGGACTTTCACTGTGACAGCTAAATGTAGAGTGAGAGACAAAAATCATTTAACTTTCTAACCCTCTGTTTCCTCATTAATGAAATGGAAGTCATAATAATTGTCTAAGTCTTGTGGCTGTTCTTAATATCAAATGAGGTAATGAATGTAAAAGCACCTCACAGGTTCAAGCAATAGGGAGAAATTCATGCACTATATTAATGGTGAATTCATGTGCATTTGTAGAGTATTTTTCTGTGTATCTGATAAAGAAAAAGAAGGCTGGAATTCTGATTTGGAGTCGGGACATCATGGTTCATGTCCAAGCATTGACAGTATCTAGTTCTATTACAAGAAGCAAGTTAGTGAATTTAAACCTCCATTTTTTTTTTCAATATCTATCATGTAGTTAGTCATACTTGCCTATCAGATTACCTGAAAATAAAAAAAAATCATATAAATAAAAATACTGTCATACAAGGGGCCTTTCCTGCTTTGATGTTTTATTTAATTCTTAAAGTTTAAAGCAGTTTGTGGATACTTAGGGGTAAAAGGACTCTGAATTTACTTTTCAAAACTGCTTGGAAAGTGACAGCTTTCTATTTAGTAATATCCTTATAGTAAGAAAAAGCTCATGTGAGTTCCAAAGAAGACTTAATTGTTCTAGAAAATAACTTAAGTTCTGGCAGCATATGGTTCAATAAGGCATGAATTAGTGACGATGAAACAGGAGTCTTCGATCTTACCTACACTTTTTTTTTTTTGGAATGGGAAAGTTTTATTTTATGGTTATTTTATTTCATTGATCTTATTTATTTTATTTTAAATCTTTGAGAGCAAAATATGTATGTGCAAATGTATCTAAGGTTAGGCATTGCTCTAAAATACGTTGCAAACATACAGGGGTTAAACTCAGGAAATACTCTCTATTTCTTCTTGATAGAAAAATGGTAGAACGCTGGATTTCTTGAGTCACATAAATCGGTCAGAAACATTTTAAAACAAAATTCTGTAAAATAAACAAGGATTTCTGTATTTTACAATTTTTAAATGCCTTCAAATATAGTTTATTTTAAAAATTTAAACTGTAACTCAATATATTTTATCTTATTTGATTTATCCAAAAAAGCTAAAACTCAATTAGAAATAATGATTTCTAGAGATAACATTATGAGTAGAACTGTAATTTTCTAAAAAATTCAAAACCAAATTACTTTAGTGTTTTAATTCATAATAAGAAATAGTTGGTTATTATATATTGAGTGTCTTGGTAGTTCAATATTCAACATTCAAACTCTCAGACCTTTTGTTTAAAGTTGGATCATTTACTAGGCAACAAGATGCTATTATTTGTTTCTGCATAGTTTATAGGAAAAGACACTAATGTCCTTAGCTGCCTAATTTAGGTAAACATTTCAAATTTCAGACCTACATATTGGTTATAAATAATATAAAAGAGAAACCATTTTTTAAAAAGGTAAATTTTCTGAGTTAATACTTATATATTCTATTTCAAATCCTTGTTTTTTAGGAAAATGTGTGTCATAATATGTTATAAAAAAGTATTGGTCAGGTATTATGGGTGAAAATGGGATGCAGACTACAGAACAGAATGAGGGTGGTGAAGAAAGTGGCTTAGTTCTTTGTGTTGAGACTTAGATTGACAGAGAGAGAGTGTAAATAATGTCAGCTTTCTGAATTCTTGACTTTATACTTAGTGAATATTAAGTCACCTGCTAGTGCCCGTGTTGTTGGCAACTGGTGTAGGTGGGTGGAGGGTGGGAAGATGTCAATTATGATTCTGCATCACTTTGGAGAAATCATCTCTTTTCGGCCCGTAGAGTCCTGGTAGGGTTGTGATCATTGAAATCTGCCAATAGCCATAGGAATGAGCATATCACTGAGGCTGTCCCAATTATTGCTCTGAGTTATTTTGGACGTAGTATAGTTCCAATGATAGCACGTATCTCAATCAGAGAAAGGCCAAGCATTTTTCAGGGACTGATATGGAGACACTAGAAGAAAGAACTGCTGTTCCCAGAAAAACCAAGTTCTGGTTCTGCTAGGGTCCATCTTGCTTACCAGATGTTGAGAGCCAACTTGCGGAATGAAGCCAGACAAAGCCAGAGAGCAAGAAGGTGGAGACAATGAGAAAGTCTTTGTGTTCACATTTGAGCTCCTATGTTCAACAGTGCCAACAGACAGCTAATTTTACTTTGACTTCCCAGTTATGTGAAGCAATATATTCCTTTTCAGTTTAACTTGACCTTGGGAATCCAGCACTCACAACCAACAGAATCTTGATTGGTGCTATTTTTCAACCACTAGGGACAGGACTAAAATACCCCCAGAAGCACTAACACTGATCATCACCACACGCTACTTTTACTTGCATTCATATATTGTTAATATTACACAAATAAGAATATAATTTCAGGAGGATTTGGTGCACATCAACTGGCTTAAGGTACTCAATTTCATGTCACTTAGAATGTCTTTGATATAACGGGGTAAAGATTAAGGAGCCAAACACCTGTAATATAGGTGCTCCCCATTTTGCTATTTAATTTAATAAATAAATACAAGACAAAGTGGCCTATTTACATAACTGTCTTTAGTCTTGCATTTTCACTTGAGAGACTATATTTTTAATAAACCTTTAAGTTTAGGAAATAAAAATATGACCTTTTAAAAATAAAGATAATCTAGAAATACAGAAATGAGCCATGCCAGAAACACAGAAATGAATTTGTTATATAAAATCAAGTTCCACCTCTTTACCTCTTGGCTCTGCATACACACACTATAAACACACCAGATGATTTGAATGAGTCCACTGGGTGGATGGAAAACATCAGCCAGTTAGGATATTTGGTATCACATAAACAAAATGACTGTTGATGGCACAAACGTTTCTTTTTTGAATAAGTAGTTGTGTCATTAACCTAATAGCTAAATAAAAGATTAGGCAATTTCCAATGACAAGAAAATATAAAACTCCACATTGGAAGGTTGGATCTCTTACAGACAGCATTTTGACTCCAAGAGACATGGGCGTCAGGTGTGTTGTGTATAATGTGTATACATTTATAAGAACAAATTTCAAACTCTATACTTCTTGCTGATGTGCAAACATGTACTCAAAAGCTGAAGAAACATTTAAATCCAAGCTAGAAAAAAGCCTCTTCATTGCTAATGTACATTTAAACTATCCAGTCCCCGTGTTGTTGTAATCACAATGCAATTTGATACCAAGTGTGGAAAGATGTACTTTGGGGGATGGGGGCTTGAGAGCTGTCAGGGGACTTGCTCCTTTGGCAGTGATTAACAGTTTGGTAATGAGGGTCTGTTGTGTGGGGGTGAGAATCCAAACACTGTGTCAAATGGTTAGCTGCTCTTTTAGTGACCCCAAAGTACACAGCAGTCCTGGAGCTGAAGGAGAAAGAAAGACAGAAAGAGAGGAGCTAGAAAAGCATGACAAAGATCCCCAAATCCTTATTTTTTTTTTTTTTTTTGCAAAGACAGAAGACTCATCCCTATTGTGGTTAGCCTACCCACCCCCATACCCTCTCCTTCCAAAAAGAAATTCTGGTAGCATTAGCTGATGGTAATAACAAAATAACCCAAACAAACAAAGCTGAAGAAATTTAGGACTACAGGTTTAGAAGTTGTTGAGTCTATTAACAAAATGTGTTTTTTAGCTGAAAAAAAATCTTTTTTAGCTTATTTAAATGTGGTTTTTAAAACAACTTCACAATAAATTCAACCAGCACGTAAACTTTCTCATTTACTAGTTAGTTTTATGCCTTAAAAAGTGATCTTTTAACTCAGCTTTGTTTAAAATAAATAAAGTAAAAAAGAAACTAACTCCTCAGGGAAATCTGAAGAAAAAAAAAGCAAACTGCAAGCTTCAGTGTCTTTATATTTATTGGCTTGAGGTCAATCTGTTATGAGATGTCTTGGATATTGTGTCTGTAATGGCTGTGTTTTTTTCTTAGCTACACATCCAGATCTGTGTTATTCATAGACGACAGAACTACTTGGGCATAAATTCCACATCTGTCAATTAGTGTGACCTGGGGAAGTCACTTAATCTTGGTTTCCAGTAATAATGCTATAATAATACCTTCCTCTTACAGTTAGTATAAAGATTGAGCAAGATAATATAATGTCTGATACATAAGAAATCATGAATATATAGCAGAATCATTTCTTTCTCCACTTTTGTCCTATTCAACTTAACGTAGCTTTATGATTATTATGTATTGGGTTAATTTTGAGGTGAAGTGTATGTTTTTCAAGATATATTATCTTTTAGTATGATGTTGAACAGTTTACTTACAACAGTTTTTTGATGTATTTCAAAGTTTAAGTAAACAACGAATGCACTAGTTAATTTCAATTTCAGCAACAACAACAAAAACAAAAAAAAAGTAATTTGAGGGCTAAACATCTCAGTCATCACATTTCTTTTGTTAAAACATTTGTCTGTAAACAAAGTTTAGTGTAAATTTTAACTCAACATAAAATGTTAATGAATAAAGTACAAGACTCACATGGATATGTAAACCCCAGAATATGTCCAAAGTGGATTTTGGCTAAAATCATCTGGACATTTGCCTCTGTAATACAAAGCCAAAGCAAAGAGACGGTGGGCCAAAGGAAGCCTAAGTACATAAACATGAAACTACTGAACTCTGAGGAAATTAGCGAATGAGTTAAATACTGATCCGGGAGCTCTGTCCATTTTTATCAGGGGGATATTCTACTGCTGTAAGCAGGCATCTGTTTTTCATGTTTTTCAGAAAAGTCTAAAGCTGGTGGAGGATGTTAATAATGAGGGAGGTGAGACACGTGTGGGGGCAGAGAATATATAGGAAATGTCTGTACGTTTTCCTCAATTTTGTCATGAACCTCAAATTGTTCTAAAAGATGAAAGTCTTACTTTTTTTAATGTTTACTTATTTTTGAGAAAGAGAGAAACAGAGTGTTAGGGGGGGAGTGGCAGAGAGCGGGAGACACAGAATCTGAAGCAGGCTCCAGATTCTGAGCTATCAGCACAGAGCCCAATGTGGGGCTTGAAACCATGAACTGTGAGATCATGACCTGAGCCAAGGTCAGACGCTCAACTAACTGAGCCACCCAGGTGCCCCAGAAAGTCTTAATTTTTGAAAAAAAAGTTTAAAGACAAACATGTGCATATTTAAATGCTGGAAAGTCCTCTTTCCCCCTTATAAAGTGTTCTTCTAAGAATTAATTAAACCTTATTAGATTTTATGTAAGTTAGAATTTTCCTAAGGTAGAGTAAATAAACCTCATCTCCAAAAGGAAGTTTAAATTTCTTTCTGTAGTAAGTAGATTTTTTTTTTTGTTTGCTCTCTAACCTGGGATTTTAAATTCAGATCCACAGATCCATTGGTCTGTACATAGAATTCAAGAGATCTATGATGGAAAAGCATTACATTTTTATTTTTGTCATCTTCTGATACAAATTTAGCATTTTCTGGAGTTGTGAATATAGTATTCCACAGCTATCTTTATAGAATATTATGGTTGCTTCAGACATCTTAAAATATCATGTGTGGTCATCATCACTTTGAAGGTATGGTAGTTATTAGACTGCCAATGGTGTCCTCAGCAAAAAAATAAGCATATGGTTCTATGCAGTAAGCCCATAAATTTGCATCTGTTTCAATTCATGAAATGTATGTAAACTTGGTGGATGTACTGGGTTGGTAAAAGAAGGGAGTTTCTCTGTCCCTTCCCTTTCCTTCCCTCCCCTTCTGGAGTGTAGTACACTCCAGCCTGCCAATCAACATTTGGCAAAAAAGATTGCAGAAATTTAAGTAATTATATCAAATCTCAGTTATCTTCATTCTATATAAGAGAGCACGATAAAGAAACACTTTGTCTTAGGCCAACTTTGTCAGGTGGACGAAAGTGCATAAAGGAGATTATCCCAGTGAGAATAAATACTGAGCAAAGTGTTATCCCTTAAAATTAAAAAAATACACTGTTACACTGAAGAAAAACCACCTCCCAATCCTTCAATAACTACTGAGTTAAATGTGTTACAATTTTAATCACAAAAATAGTATTTTAGCATTAACTTTTGTATGTTGATAAATATATTTTCAAATACAACCACTAACTAATCATGAGCTCAAATACCCAATAAATGCCCCATGGCAATTCAAGGTCAAGTGCTTTCAGAACTTTAGCAGTGGAAAGAAACATCATTTCATTAATGAATTCTTGACAGTGCTTCCATTCGAGTTGGGAGGGTTGTTTGCTGTGGAACGAAGAGAACTGACTGAGAAACTCAAGACTGGTTTCATTTCTAGATAAGTGTGAATCGCTGAAACACTCATCTGTTATGAGGAGATTGGTTCCATCAACCTGTTAAAACCCCCAAAATTGTATTATTTCTGTGACATTCAAATAGAGATACCCAAAAAGCTTTGTTAGAAATCACCCTTCCCATGAAGTACAGTAAAACCTTGGATTGCAAAGTAACTTGTTCTGCAAGTGTTCCACAAGACAAACAAACGTTTCTAATAAATTTTAACTTGGAAAATGAATGATGTCTTGCAATATGAGTAGTATGTGACATTGAATGACATTGAATGATCACAACTGAGCCAAGGTTTCTTGAAATTTGCTTTGATATATGAGTGCTTTAGATTACAAGCATATTTCCAGAACAAATTATGCTCACAAGTGAAGGTTTCACTGTATTTTTATTAAAAAAATCAAAAGCAACTAACATAGAAATTTATTTTTCAAACTTGTATGGGATAATCAGTCTCACTCAGTGTTATATGATCTTTTCCTTATATTTTGGGGTAAAATCTTTTCCCTTCAAAGAACGTTTTTCTTCAGGAAGGGCTGACAGGCAGAGCGGTAAAAGTAATGCTGTTGTTGGTCCTTTTCTGGAGACCAGTTTAAGCACACTTTTCTTCTTCTTTTTTTTAAAGGTTAATTTATTTTGAGAGAGACAGAGAGAACATGTGCATGCAATAGTGGGAAAGGAGCAGAGAGAGTGAGGGAGAGAGAATCCCAAGCAAGCTCTGCACTGTCAGCACAGAGCCCAACTTGGGGTCTTGATGTCACGGAACCCGTGAGATCATGACCTAAGTAGAAATCAAACATCAGAGGCTTAATCGACTGAACCACCAGGTGCCCCATAACCACATTTTTTTTTCTACGAGGACCTTTGAGGTTGGACTGAAGCATTTTCATTTTCTCCTTTAAGTGTGGAGAAGAAAGCATGGTGGGAGTCATAGCTGGATTTGTGTTTCTATTTCAACCCAAATAATACTATCACTTTTTGTAAACAATTTTTTTACTATTTTTTCTGAGTCAGCTCTTTGGAAAAGAAATAAGTATTATCAGTTGATTAATTCTGGAACATAGGACTAGAATAAAAGAGACAAAAACCAATAGTCATTGGAGTGAATTTATAACATTGAATTACTGTGATGCAGCCTTTTACATATAACTTCTCTGAGTTCCTAACCACGGGAATACTGAGTGTCACAAATTCTGTACATCAAAGACATTTCACAGATTTTTGTTTCTGCTCATCATATCATTGAGGAAATTATATCTACAAAGACAATAAGCAAAAAAAAATTAGTAAATTAGTTATGATGAGGAATTTTCATAAGGAACAGTGTACTGGGTTGCATTTTTAAATGCATCCTTCTCTTATGTGGGAACTCCGATGTCTTGAAAAAAAATCAAGTATCATCCTGCAATTAGAGTGTCATGAAGTATGGGTTTAATAACTTGCTGATGCTACAAATTATGCAGCAGCTCATTCATTCATTCATTTCATTCATTCATGAGAACTTATCATAGACCCTAGGCACTGGGATAGAGATGTGAACAAGATAGACAAAAATCTCTGCCCTCCTAGACCTTACATTGTAGCAGGAAATGACAGGTATAAATTAATAAATATCTATTATAATGACAGGTGATGATAAGTGCAATGAATAAAGCAAAGCACCATAGGAGGATATGGAGCATGTACACAAAAGAGTGGACGAAGTGAACCAAATGGTGGAGGAGGGAACGTTTGAGTAGAGAGATGAACAAAAGCAGGGAGATGAAGGAGGAACCCATGGGGAAATCAGGGAGTGAGAAAGAGGAATTCCAGAAAGAAACATGAAAGCATGCAAAGTTCCTGAGACCCGTTCAAAGAAAGATCAATGTGTCCAGGGAAAGAGCAGGAGGAGCAAATGGAGTGGGGTAGGAGATCGGCCTGAGAAGAGGAAAGGACAGGCCAGAGTCTTTTAGGCCCTCCTGAGGTATTTGGCTTTATTCTAAATGTGACAGGAAACCAAAAGAGGGTTTTGAAGAATGCATTAGCATTTTAGCATTCATGTTTTATTTATTTTTTAATTTTATTTTAATTCCAGTATAGTTAACATACAGTGTTATATTAGTTTCAGGTGTACAATATAGTAATTCAACCGTTCTGTACATCACCCAGGGCTCATCAGGACAAGTGCACTCCTTCATACCCATCACGTGTTTGACCCCCCCACCCCATCCCCGATTCCCCTCTGGTAACCAGCAGTTTGTTCTCTATAGTTAAAGTTCTGTTTCTTGGTTTCATTCTCTTTTTCTCTCTCTCTCTCTCTTTCCTTTGCTAATTTGTTTTGTTTCTTAATTTCCACATATGAGTGAAATCATAAGGTATTTGTCTTTCTCCGACTGACTTATTTTGATGAGCATTGTACTCTAGCTCCATCCATGTCTTTGCAAATGGTAAAATTTCATTTTTTATGGCTTAGTAATATTCCTGTGTGTGTGTGTGTGTGTGTGTGTGTGTGTGACACTTTCTTTTTCCATTCATTTATTGATGAACACATGGGCTGCTTCCATAGTTCACTATTGTAAATAATGCTGCTATGAACATAGGGGTGTACATATCCCTTTGAATTAGTGTTTTGTTGTTGTTGCTGTTGTTGTTAAGTTTACTTATTTATTTTGAGAGAGAGAGAGCCATCAGGGGAGGGGCAGAGAGAGAGAGGAAAAGAGAGAGAATCCCAAGCAGGCTCCGTGCTGTCAGCACAGAGCCTCATGCAAGGCTTGAACCCACGAACTGTGAGATCATGATCTGAGCAGAAGTCAAGAGTGGGATGCTTAACCGACTGAGCCACCCAGGCACCCCTGAATTAGTGATTTTGTATTTTTGGGGCAAATACCCAGTAGTGCAATTACTGGATGGTAGGTTAGTTCTATTTTTAACGTTTTGAAGAAACACCATACTGTTTTCCACAATGACTGCACCAGTTTGCATCCCACCAACCGTGCACAAGGGTCTTTTTGCTCCACACCCTCACTAACACTTGTTTCTTGTGTCTTTGACTTGAACCATTCTGACAGGTGTCTTCTGCCCTTTTTTAATTGAGTTATTTGGTTTTGGGGTTATGAGTTGTGCAAGTTCTTTGTATATTTTGGATATTATCCCTTTATCAAATATGTCACTTGCAAACATCTTCTCCTATTCCATAGGTTGCTTTTTAGTTTTGTTGGTTGTTTCCTTCACTGTATAGAAGCTTTTTTATTTTGATATAGTCCCAATAATTTTATTTTGGCTCTTATTTCCCTTGCCTCTGGAAACATATCTAGAAAAATGTTGCTATGGCCAATGTCAGAGACATTAGTGTCTGTGCTCTCTTATAAGATTTTTATGGTTTCATGTCTCTCATCTAGGGCTTTAATCCATTTTTAGTTTATCTTTATGTACGGTATAAGAAAATTGTCCAGTTTCATTCTTTTGCATGTAGCTGATCAATTTTCCCAATACCATTTGTTGAAAAGACTTTTTTCCCATTGGATATTCTTTCCAGCTTTGTTGATTAATTGACCGTGTAATTGTGGGTTTATTTCTGGGCTTTCTATTCTGTTCTCTTGATCTATGTGTCTGTTTTTGTGCCAGTACCATAGAATTCATGTTTTTGAAAGAACACTCCAACTGCTGGGTTGGAAATATAGCCCCCTAATATAGTTTATATTTTCAAAAAGAAGTTATGCATCTATACACTATCTTTAGAAAGAGTAATATAATGTCCACAGGATCATTTTTACTTCATTGGTATCATTCATGGAAACATTTCATAATTATAAAAAAATATGTATGGTACATCAATTGATTGAGACCTTGGTAACACTTTAATTTCACCACTCAAATCTCATCTGTTTTGTTTATCTTCTTTAAGTTCTCATTTCATTAAATAGTAATAGACTGTATTTCCCCTCTATAATACATACGGTAGCAAAGTATTGGTTGTAATTACCAATATTATTACTTAGTTGAAAAATGGCTTTACAATTATTATAAAAATTCCAAAGTTTGCTTTTTTCTTGAGTATAGTTGACATATGATGCTATATTAGTTTCAAGTGTACAGCATGATTCAACAACTCTATATGTTATGGTCACCACAAATGTAGCTATCATCTGTCACTGCATAATACTATTGTAATACAATTGACTATATTCTGTATGCTGTAACTTTTATTCCTGTGGTTTATTCATTCCATAACTGTAAGCCTGTATTTCCCTCTTTTCTTCACCCATTTTGCCCATCCCCCCATACTCCTTCCCTCTGGCAACCACCAGTTTGTTCTCCGTATTTATAGGTGTGATTCTGCATTTGGTTTGTTTATTTGTTTTGATTTTTAGATTCCACATATAAGTGAAATCATATGATATTTGTCTGTCTCTGATTGACTTATTTAGCTTAGCACAATACCATCTACTCCATCCATGTGGTCACAAATGGCAAGGTCTCACCCTTTCTTAGGGCCAAGTAATATTCCATCAAATATACCACATCTTCCTTATCCATTCATCTATTGATGGATACTTGGGCTGCTTCCAAATCTTGGCTATTGTAAATAGTGCTTCAATAAACATAGGGGTGCATATATCTTTTCAAATTAGTGTTTCTGTTTCCTTTGGGTAAATACCCAAGAGTGGAATTATTGGATTATATGATATTTCTATTTTCAATTTTTTGAGGGACCTCCATATTGTTTTCCACAGTGGTTATATGAATTTACATTCCCACCAACAATGAACCAGGGTTCCTTTTTCTTCACATCCTCACCAACACTTGTTATGTCTTGTCTTTTTGAGTTTATCCATTCTCACAGGTATAGATGATATCTCATTGAGGATTTGATTTGCATCTCTCTGATGATTAGTGATGCTGACCCAAAATTTGCTGAGCTTTAATAGTTTTGAAAATGTCATTATATAAAATGTAGAAATGATGCAGTCAAGATAGCAAATAGTTTAAAAGACCTCCAATTTTATTAGCTTACCAAATCTCTTCTGACTACCCAGAAAGTTTAAACTGATTGAGATATTGTTCTTTGTTTGGGGGCACCTGGGTGGCTCAGTTGGTTGAGTGTCCAGCTCTTGGTTTTGGCTCAGGTCATGATCTCATGGTTTGTGCATTTGAGCCCCTCATCGGGCTCAGTGCTGACAGTGTGGAGCCTGCTTAGGATTCTCTCTGTCTCCCTCCCCTGCTCCTATGCTCTCTCTCTCTCTCTCAAAATAAATAAACATTAAAAAATGTTTTAAAAAAAGATATTGTTATTTGTTTTAAGATACTCATGATCTATAAACACAATTGAATTTCAACCTGAAAAAAAATTGATAAGTAAAGTTTCATTAAAATGTACAGAACAGGGGCTCCTGGGTGGCTCAGTTTTGGCTCAGGTCATGATCCCAGGGTCATGGGATCGGGCTCTAAGCTGAGCATGGAACCTGCTTAAGATTCTTTCTTTCTTTCTCTCTCTCTCTCTCTCTGTCTCTCCCTCTCTCTCCCTCTTTCTGCCCCTCGCCCTGCTTGTGCTTGCTCTCTCTCTCTCAAAAAATAATAAAATAGAATAAAATATGCAAAACAATAAACTTACCTTTCTAGTCCTGTCTTTAGTAATTCAAATTATTTTGCCTACTAGAACATATGAGAGAGAAATTCCACTGGCCACAGAGCAGAAAGCAGTGGTGAGGAGAGGTAGCAAAAGGATGTCAAAAATGCATTAGAAAACCTCTTGGGTTTCAGTGCAGCATGACACATAACTTAGATCCTCTATGAGGCAGTGTGATATCATGGAAACAAAATTTTCAAAGCAAGACACACTTTTCTATGAAGTGCTTAAATTTGGACACATGTGTAGTTTTTGACCTTTGTGGAAAGTGACAGTGACAATAAATTCCTTGCCAGGCTGTTATGAGGAATAAATAAGTCAATGAAGTTCAAGTGCCTAATACTATACTTTCCATGTAGTTGGTTAGCTCCTTCTCCAGCTGAATGGTTAACAGTAAGCTTCCTTCTGTGGCACTAAACTTGCTTAATAGTGGACAGTTCCATAGCTATTCTCATGCTCACAAAATTGCAATGAATGCTAGACCTTGGTTATATAATTTACCCACTCCATACAATGTTGGGAGGATTAATTAATTAATTAATGCTTGTAAGGTACTTTATGATTCATAGGTCAAAGGCTCTAGTGAATGCAAAGTTCCCTTATTAAATTTTACCACCTGCAGACTCTACTGCTTTCCTTCAGAAACACTGTGTGAGAGAAGAAATGCCTTTCAGGAAAGTAAATTTTCTCATGGTTTTCTTCTGCCACCACTGGAAGAAAAATGCAGTATTTCAATGAGAAATATGACCACATTGCTTGTCCTTGAGGGATTTCCAGAAGAAATACCACAAAATTGCTTTTCTTTGAGGGTATTCAGACAAATTCTTATAAATTGAATATATAGCAACACAGCTATATATGGGTAGTATATAGTCTGGGGTTTTGGGTTGTTGTTATTGCTCTAGAAAGGGTGCCATGTGGAAATGGGAGGAATTCCTTTATTTGGTGGAGGATAGAGGGTGATTGGTCAGCTAACATGAAAAACAAATTCCTCTGAAATGTCCTCTGATCTCTAGTTTCCTAGTGTGAAAAACGGGGAAAACCGTAACCCCTTTCCATTTGTTGGGAGGATTTGTATAAAGTGAATTAAAAAAATTTTTTTTAACATTTATTTATTTTTGAGAGACAGAGCGTGAGCGGGGGAGGAGCAGAGAGAGAGGGAGACACAGAATCAGAAGCAGGCTCCAGGCTGTCAGCACAGAGCTGGATGTGGGGCTCCAACTCACGAACCGTGAGATCATGACCTGAGCCAAAGTCTGACACTTAATCGAATGAGCCACCCAGGCGCCCAGTATAAAGTGAATTTTTAATAGAAACTTCCCCCAAATTGATAGTACTGCTGCTGCTGAATATGAAATAATATGGTAATTCAGGAGCTTATAACTCATGTAGGACAACAGAACAAACCCAAAAGCAGATTTAAAAAGATACGGTATAAGTGAACATACTGTGAAATATTCAATTAATTCATGGCTATAATCCTAGATTTAAAACTTTGTGATTAGTAATAGTTAAGTTTAACAAAACCAAATTTTCAATATGGGCACTTCTAGCACTTTTTTGATGCCAACAGGCAATATCTATTAACTGTATTTTAAAATCTCGGTTGATTGGTTGGACTTTTATTTTGTTATCTTCATATAACCATTTCAGTAATCTCTTGATTACTGAAGAGTAATGATAACATATGAAATTATGTTCATTCTCCTCAAAAACGGAGACTGAAATTCTAAATCTGGCTACTAAATTCACCAAGACTAATTTTTGAGTATTCATTGAAGTAAAAGTTCTGGGTTAAATTTCTGTTTTATGCTTATCAATGAGAAGTGATCCTTCAGGCAGAACAGGCCATGCTCATTCTCCCACATGAAGAAAACATGAGACATTCCAGGTCTTTTTAGTGCAGTTGATGACACCAAGATACCCAACTTTGATCTGTTTTCTTTAAATGAGATAGCTGTGTGTGCGTGCGTTTGTGTGTGTGTGTGTGTGTGTGTGTGTTCTCATTTGAGTGACTTATTGGTTACTTGAAGGACTTTCAGCATCTGCAGTCAATTTAAAGGGCAAAACACAAGCCTTTATTTCTCTCTGTATTCTTGTTACTGACAATTTCTCTTCAGAATCTGAAGCTCAAACCTTTTTTTCTATAACCCAGCCTTGTTAGTGCTGCCACCTACAGGAAGATATGGTGGCAAAACGAGGTGTTCATGTGAAACCCTATAGTAAACCTATCTCCTTCTATCCATCCCTACACTAACCTCTTTTAGCCACTCCTATCAAACCTGCAAAACACGTGCATTCATGTGCATACATGCACACATAACACACCCTCTCCCCACAGTTTTTGCACCCAGGCGTTTATGTCCAGATTGCATTCAGTGATTTAATTCTAGTAAAAAGCAGCATCTTAGATTGTAATTGCCTGTTCTCTCCTTTAATCTAGTCATATTATTTTGAAAGTAAAAATTGTTGGTCTCTTGTCTGTCATATCTGATTTGGGTTTCTATGTCCACTTTTATTGTCAGGCTAGACACTTACATTGTAATTATATAACATGGGAGGAAAAGTTGAGTGACATGGTGAATAAACTATTGGCTTTTTGCCAGAGAGATCTAAGTTTCAGTCTGACCTACAGCTCTTTGCAGAATGAATAGTCTTGGTCCTGTCCCTATGGGAGAGTGGACTGTGTCAGAGAAACTTCTGATTATAATTCAACACAGTAGGCAGTCCTGTTAAGTTGAGAGCTAGGGCTATATTTGCAAAGAGGATTAAATACTTTCCTACTGAGACAGAGAGTGAGAGGGAGAGGGGGGAGAAGCTTCTTGATAAGCACTCAACTCATTGGAAAGATTCACATCCAAGTTGTTTGTCAGTCACAGAGAAGCACTGATGCTCATTTTCAAAGCCCGGTTACAAATGTCTATATATTGATGTTGATTTCCCTTCATGCAAGTGGTCTGGCTATACTTTTGGTAATGAAGTAGAGCAATTTTCCCAAAACCCTTAGGCAAATATCACCATCAAGAACATTTAATTTCCCCACCTGTGCCAAGGATGGGCAAAGGTGGTGAATGTGTGAACTCAAATTCAGTCAAATTGGTGGTAACTTCCTGGAGAGCTCTGCTGAGAAGCCTGAGGTAAACCCAGAGCTTAGCAGAAAATTGTGCCCTGAATAAAATACTGGCTGCCAGAGGTGGGATCCATGGAGGTGGTCCTGCCTATATTACCTATTTTGCCATCTTTGGACTAGGTGCTATAAAAATAGTTTAGAAAGGGTTAGCCCAAAAAATAATTCCCCCACTAGAGAAAAGTCTATAGGAAATATAGAAATATTGAAAATAGTGATATAAACTTAAATTTATAACACATTTCGATCGTATATAGACAAGAAAGCAACTGTAATTGTCAGGGTGTTGAGTGAAAACAGGATTGTGGGTTTTATCCCTTTAGATGGGTTGGGAAAAGCTGGAAGTGGGGAGTACACAGCAAGGACACATTCCCACGTTTCTGTTTAAGCCCTGCTGACAGATTTGCCAGCACTCTAACGTGGCTCATTTTTTCTCACTTGGCAGACCCTTGTAAGACTAAGCCTGAGGGGTGCCTGAGTGGCTCAGTCGGTTAAGTGACGACTTGATTTCTGCTCAGGTCATGATCTCATGGTTTGTGAGTTCAAGCCCCATGTTTGGCTCTGTGCTGACAGTGCTGAGCCTGCTTGGGATTCTCTCTCTGTCTCTCCCTCTCTCTCTACCCCCCCCCCCCCCCATGCACACACTCTCTCTCTCTCTCTCTCTCAACAAAACAAAACAAAACAAAACAAAACAAAACAAAAACGACTACAGCCTGAGACTGGCCCATACTCTGCAAGATTTCCTGGGTCAGCAGTAATTATATGAGTCTCTGTGCCCCTTTGGTACTGACATCTTGGGGCTACTGATTTGACTTGCCTTATCTAGGCCTCTGATACCTGTATGTCTTCCAGTCACTGGGTTTCTAATCCCCTCTTTGGGCAATATACTCAAGTTTTGAGTATCTCTCCAGTGGTTCAGATGGTGCCCATACTTGATTCCTATCTCAGAATCTATTCTGATGTTTTCCCTAGCCCTGGTCCCTTGTATGGGGTCAGTGCAACATGTGATAACATGGGAAGAAACAGTCTCTTCTGCCAGGGAAAGAGCTCAGGACAGAAGTAGAGGCAAAAGTAGGAAGAGGTAGAGGGTAAATGAGATGAGGAGGTTAGCTAGGAGAACAGGGAGAGGACAAACTGAAAGTTCTCAGGGGAAATGATCTGTGTGGTCCCATAAAAAGTATAAGCAGACAATTAAGGAATGCTTTGGTCAGATCCATTGTGGGAAATAGAGAATATAAAAAAAAATCATTTTCTCAAGGAACTTGGAAACTTTGTGCCTTAATGAACTGTCAAAGGAAATTCTGAAGAAACTAGTGATATAGTGTCAGGGGACAGTGAGAGAAGGGAGAGGAACACATGATCGGGGAGCAAGGAGGGAAACCCACAGTCACATTTGGTAATGTGCCATGTTAATTCTAGGCTGCAATTCTCTGGGGGTCTGGAGACCCTTAATACCACCCACTCCTGAGTCTCTAGATGATTATATTTTAGTGGCAATTAAATCAGGGGTGAATGTGTGTGTGTGTGTGTGTGTGTGTGTGTTTTAATAAAGTAGGGTTATGTGAAATTGTTTCAGGGAAAAAAAATCCCTGGAGCAACATGGATTTCATTCCCAGGGCCCTTCTTTTCTCCCCCTAAAAAAGTTAAATAAAAGACCCTGGCTGTAAGATCTAGTTTGAGAGTGCCTGGTATAAGCCCTGCTTTTAGGACCTCACACTTGAAGAAACTAATTGGGGTAATCAACATGCCAGGAAGCAAGAGAACAAAGCTCCAATGGCTTTAGTTGAATCATAAATGAGAAGGTGCTTCTTAAATTCACTGGTTTTTTTTTTTTGCTTAGTACATATACACATAAAAGTACCAGCATCTTACCCGTTTTTCTAACCATAAATTTCTGAAGGGTCGGAAAGAATGAGATATTCTCTTAAAACATACAAACAGGATGAAGCATCCAGTAAACAAAAGATGCTCCTTAAAATAGCTCTAAAGAGGTCAATTTATGTTCCTTTTTAAAGAATTTCTGAATAGAAATCAAGCTAGAAAGCTACCTAACAGTTTAAATATTTCATAAATGAAGGACATATTATAGATGGCTTTTCCATTAAATCAACTTACAAGAAAATAATCTATTATTATTGTTATTATAGTTCATTTTTGGTTTGAAACTTGTTCTTAAACGATATGGAAAAAGTTATGCACAAGATTTTCCCCTAACAACAGATCTCAACAGACTTGGTATCTTCAACCAGTGGAACAGAGAGTGCAAAAAATTACACTAATTACAGAAAAAAATCTTCAAAGTTGTTTACACATATTTTCAACTAATCTAAAACTTCCTAGAATGAGATACAGAAAAAATGCTTGGAATAAAATCTGAGGCGCCATCCACAATTTGACTGAGAAGAGAGTCCCATAATTTGTGTATTATCATTCATCAAATTCTGGGGTCCCCACATCAAATACAGAGCAACAGCCCAAAGGCTGCAAGTCACAAGGCCCAACAGAGACTTGAAGAATCACTTGATGCTTGCAAAAAAAAAAAAAAAAAAAAAAAAGTGTGGTATCAGTTATGTCTCATTCTTACAAAGAGAGAACGAATGGGCAAAGAGGAAAAAGTTCCACAAGCACTTGTTAAGAGAAAGGAGAAAGAACTCATAAAGTTAATCTTAGGAAAAGCACAGTTGAACAGTTCTGCACTGAATCTTATAGTTTACAAATGTCACCATACATAATAAGCTAGACACTTATGGCATTTTGGAAACCATGAAAAGGTAAAATCTTTATAAAACCCAAAGAGATTACTACTGTGATGAATAAGGTAATAATTGCAGTGGGCGGCTGGCCAGAATTTTAATTGCAGCTAAATAGGAGCAGCTTGGGAGCGAGGGAAGTCTCTAAATCAGAGTAACTCTCCTATCTTTATTGCTAAGGCCAAAGTAGAGTAAAGCCAAAACAAATGTCAGGATTTCAAAATCAACTTTTCTCCTCTCTATTCCCTCAGAAAAGAGACTGTGTTTGGAACTGTCTTTTGACCAATAGAAACCAATGGCATTGGGGCACCTGGGTGGCTCAGTCAGTTAAGCATCCAACTTAGGCTCAGGTCATGATCTCAGGACTGGTGGGTGTGAGCCCCTCGCGAACTCAGTGCTGACAGCTCAGAGCCTGGAGCCTGCATCATATTCTGTGTCTCCCTTTCTCTCTGCCCCTCCCCTGCTTTCACTCTCTCTCTCTTTTAATCTCTCTCTCTCTCTCTCAAAAATAAATAAACATTAAAAAAAGAAACTGATAGCATTGTTACTGCCACTGGGAATAGTGGAGCTTCGTTTTATACTAATCGTGACTTGTACTGTGAGGATCATCAGATATTCAGGTCATTCCTATGCTCAGAGAAGTCCAGGTTGGTCTCGAGTGCAATTAATCACCTGAGCAATTGTTCCAAACTTCTGCTATTTTCTATTGTGATTGTCTGGCCCAAAAGCAGAAAAGGACTGAATCATCCTGATAAGGCACTGTGAGTAGGTTTACAGGGGCTCATAGCACCACTCTGCCTCACCCACTGGAGCAGGCATTGGGATCTTTGCAAGGTTGTCTTGTTTTCTGGTATTATTTCTCTGATTCTAACCACTTCTGTGATGATAATGTCATGTCTCATATTTTACCACCAGCTTTTCTACTTTTGTCATCTACATATCTCTCCATCTACTTGTTTCTATAAGCCCTGCCTTTCTGTGCTTTCTATTCAGTTGTTTTCTGCCTTGGTCTTGCCATTCCTACTTTCTGCCCAAGTAACATCAATGTTTCTGGTGGGGGGATTATCCCAGGCTTTCATAATACTTAGCACAATAAAACTGTCTATGGAAGCAAAACTGCTAGAAGAATTACCCCTCCAGTTTCATACCTCTAAATTTCAGGAGTGGACATTGAAATCACTAAATTGGCTAGTATTTAGAGAAATTCCCCTTTCAAAGAAATTATGTAAGTTTGTTTGTTTGTTTGTTTGTTTTTGTTGTTCTAGTAATTTACACTTTCCTAACTTAGGCATATTGCAGAACATGAAGAAATCTTCTTAGCACAGCCAACTTATTTACTCATTATCAGTACTCATCATAAAGGTGGCCCGAACTAAAAAGCAACAACCATCACCACCACAGTAAAAAAACATTCTTGGTCACAGAGAATGGGAAAAAATTTGCAATAAGTTTACTGTGTATATTTCTAATAAGTACACAAATTATGATGGAAACTTGAAAAAAAAAACTTAAATAGTGCCTCAGTACAATTGAAGATTGCTTCATCTAAAAAAGTTATCTAAAAAGAGAAAAGTGTAGATAAATTTTTTCTACATATTAGTGGCAAACTCAAGGTTGAAAGTTAAAACATAGTACATATGTTTATTATATAATTAATGGGTATGTTTAGCCTTTCATGCAAAATTTGCAATGATCTTGTGATGAAATTATTCTCAGTAGAAATTGTAGTATATGTGGTAGAAGAGAGTTGTTGAAAAAGATCTGTTGTCTATAGGGGCACCTGAGTGGCTCAGTCAGTTAAGTGTCGGATATTGGCTGAGGTCATGATTTCATGGTTTGTGAGTTTGAGCCCCACATAGGACTCTGCTGTCAGCAAGTAGCTCACTTAGGATCCTCTGACCCCAACTGTCTCTATCCCTCCCCCACTCATGTGTGTGTGCGCGCGCGCGCGCGCTCTCTCTCTCTCTCTCTCTTTCAAAAATAAACATGAAAAAAAAAAGATCTGTTGTCTGTGTGTTGATGAAATGTGGCTTCACTATGAAGCCAACAGAGCTTGCATTTGACTTAATTATTCTCTGTCTCCTTCCAATGACTGGTTAATCACACGCTTCTCACTTCAGTTTCAGAAGGCTCCCTTGCAACTATAAACCTCCTTCCCTTTCAAAACAGTAAAAGATAAAAGACAATCCTTTGTACTTGCTTACAAACTGAATATTAGAATTCAGTTAAATTGAATTAGAATTTCAATCTACTTGCTTTGCCAATTTTTTAAGCAGTGTCATCTTTTCATATTATGACCAGCGTCACCTACATCTGACATTTTGGGACACATTCTAATATATCCCATTCTATCTCTACTTCTAGAAGTAATATTATTACCAAAAAAAGATCTTTTTTTAGGATTTATTGGCATGACTTCCAGTGAGTTTTCAGATAAAATATAAATCCTTAACACAATCTAAAAGCCTACATGACCTGCCTTATCAAATCTGTCCAGCCTTATGTTGGGCCTTTTTGCCCTTGATCTCTTCACAACAACTTCTTATGACTTTTTTCCGTTCCTTCCATGCTGAGGTCTTTTTAGCCTCCAGGCTATTGTCTGTGTTGTTCTGTTTGGTCACTCTCTTTTGTAGCCCTTCACAGCATCCCTTCCCATTCCTGATCACTTTCTATTCATTCTGAGTTAGGTTCCTCTGATATATAAGCTCCTTTCTTTAGACAAAAGAAATATACAAACTAAAAAATATTTGAAAAATATCTACCTCCTCTTCTATAATATAAGCTCCATAAGAGCAGAGACCATGTTGGTCCTACATAATCCTCTGTATTCAACATGATGCCTCATAAGGAGTAATGACTCAAGCAATGTTTGTTTAATATGGAAATGATCAAATAAAGGAAAGAATGAACACAAGAACTGAAATTATCTTCCTCCTATGAAGAAGAATTGAAATTATCATCTTCCTATTAATAGAAATTTTGCTTTTTCTTAGTGTTTCTGCCTTCTTATGTAAAAGTGAAGTAGGGGCTGGCTGTAAGACAGGTAGTCTGTGTAGAGTAAGGTAGTGATAAATGTTTATTGAAAAAGAAATAGACAAGCACAAGCTGTAGATCTAGTTGTCCTTCCCCATTTGGTCCATAAGGGAAATATGAGTGTAGAGGATAAGGCCAAACAAATGTTTAACGCCAGGTTTTGGTGAGAACTTTCAAAAGTCAGGCTGTAAACAAAGGGAACTCCTTTTATTTAGGCTAAAATTAAAGCAGGCCAAAGGCTATGATTTCCCTTCCCCTACCAATTCCTTTGGATCTTGGATTTTACTATTCCAGTGCCAGAAAACACCAATCAAGAGCACTCAAGCATTAAGAAGCAAACAGAGGAGTCTGAGAGCATTTGCCAGAGAGTCTATATGAAGAGAAAGGGCTGGAAGAGAACATTCTGGCTGGTAAATAAACCTTGAGAATCCATTGAACTAGTCCTCTGCTAACTTTAGAGAATAGAGCTCTAATTAATATTCATTTTCATGGGACTCTCCAAGTGTATGTGGCTGTTTTTTAATCACTCATAATATATGAAAGAATAAGAACATTCCTAATACTTTTAAATTCTATACTACTATATATTTTCTTTTTTCTATATTATGATAATTCAACATTCCTTTACTCAATTAATATATGCTGAATTCCTCTTTTTTTTTCCCTAAACTTTGCTTTGGGTACTGGCCATACCAGCCGTATCTAAGACAGTGACCAGCTTTTATGACTGAATGCAGCTTACTTTTCAGGGATAGAGACAGAGAGTAATAAAAGTAGAAAATAAAAGTATGTTAAAAAGGGTAAAACATAACTAGAGGCAACTGTGGGTGTGATTCAAATCAAAGTATTCAGGAAAGACCTCTCTGAGATGATGTTTGAGCAGAGACCTGAATGAAATGAGGAAGCAAGCTAGGTGAGAATTTGGGGCTATGGCATTCCAGAGAGAGGAAACAGGGAATACAAGTTTACAGGTCCCTGGTTCAATAACAAGCCTGGTGTATTCAAGGAATGGAAAGGAGGTCAGCATAGTTGACGTGTAGTAAGGGGTCGTATATAGGAGATGACACTGATGAGTTAACCAGAGACAGGATTATACACAACCCTATAGGCTTACAGATTTTATCTAAATGTGCTGGGAAGTCATTGGACAGTTTATAGAAGGGAAGTAACATGAATTGAATTATATTTTTTGAAGTTTTCTCTGGCTCCAGAGAGAATGTACTGACAGAGAGTAAAAGCAGGAGCAGAGCTCAGTTATAAGGCTATTGCAGAGGCATCAAGAATATCCCCATGGTTTCTGGCCTGAACACCTGGTGAATGCTATTGCTTTGTACAAAGTTAGAAACATTGACATTGGTCTGCAAAGGAATTCAAGGACTCTAATTTGAATGTGTTAACATTAAGATGCGTATTAGATAGTGATGAGGACATGCCTAGTAGGTAGCTGATTATATGAGATAAGGGTTCAGGGAGAAATCAGAAAAGAAGATATAAAGTTAGGAATTATTAGCATATAGATGATATTTAAAACCATAAATCTGTGTAAGATCCTTTAGGAAATGACTATAAAGATGACTTAGTTTTTTAAGGAGCAAGCTATGGGTACTCTCAATACCAAATCTGCAATGTGTAGAGTCCCAGAGGCTAAGAAAAGGTAACATATCAAAAAGCACAGATCAACCATGTAAATCCACTATGTCAAATGTTATTAAGAAGTCAAGGAATAAAAGGTTGAAAATTTACCATTGGATTTGATAAATTGGAAGCTGTAAACTTAACAAGATTGATTTCAGTGTAGTGCTAGGGATAAAAACCAGACTGGAGATGTGTTCAAGAGAAAATGAGGGATGAGAGTGCGAACTAAAATATATTTGCAAAAGATTTCTGCCATAAAGAGCTGCAGAAAAATAATATACTAGCTAGATAGACTTATGAGGAAAGGGGAGATTGTTTTACTCTCAAAATTGGAAATAGCATAGCATGTTTGTATTCTGATGGAAATGATCTGGTAGAGAAGGACAAATTAATGATGCAGAAAAAAGAAAGAGCACAAGAACAAAGATGTTTAGTAGGTGAGAGGGGAGGGTATCTAGTATACAAATGGACTGATTGGTTTAGAGTAAGAGCACAGAAAACTCATCCTCTGAAGCAGGAATAAAGGCAGAGCATAGGAACTCTGATGTATGTAAGATCCTAGGTTTGGGGGTGGAAAGATGAGGTGTGGGTCTTCTGATTGTTTTCTATGTAAAAGTAAAAAAGCAAGGTCACTGTTGGAGGGTAAGAGTAGAGTGTAGGGGTGGGAGATATTGCGTGTGGATCTGAGAAGAGAAAAAAGGTAGCAGTTAGAACTGGCAGGGTGAATGAATGGGCAATATAGTCCGACTAGGCAATGCTGAAACCTGCTCTTTGGAACATCTCCTGTGCCACATTTCACATCCACTGGGTGAACTTTTCTACACCAGACATTGCTGAGCATACAGAGGCACAAAGGTGTGTTCAGACAGCATCTGCCTTAGCAGCACCATCTATATCTCATTCTCTATCCCACACTTCTCTGCATCCCCTGTGTGGATTACCCACTGAACCCCTCAGCCCCCAGAGTTCATGTGAAACTGGAAGTTCAAGGGAATTCAACAACCCCTCCTTGTGATGCTCCCCAGACTTTGGCAAATGAAAGTGGTGCGAATATGTCCCTCTTTAGATCCTCAGGCAATTTTGAGGTGCTTTCTACAAGGCTCTTCAGAGGAGTTCCAACAAGACAGAGACTCAGAGGTGATCAGCTAATTAACAAGCCATAGATTGCCTTTCCCTCCTGCCCTGTTTTACTTTACCAGTTCTCCACTCTTGTTCCTTGTGGTCATTTGCCAAAATAAGCTACCTACACGAAAGCCCATGTCTCAGACTCTGCTTTCCAAGGAAATTACATTCAATCACTGTGATGTTGTGATTTATAATAAATATATATTTTGGTCTTTAGCCAAGATTTTTGATTCAAAGCTCCTCAAACCCTTGAAATTTCCTAAATGGTAAGAACAATGGAGACATGTTTTGTTATAATATTTGTTTTTTTGTCCTCAGTTCCTGAAATCCTGAAATGGATCCAGAGCCATAAATGTCAAATAGGTATCTTATTATTCATAACAAACCCCTTTCAATCACACTTGAGTTTATGTTGATAAAGTGACTTGTGGAAAGCCATTAGGTAACCTAAGGATGGAGGGCTGGTTGCCAGGGGAACCAGCCATGTTACTAGAGAATTAAAACTTTTGGCCCCCCACCCTGACTTCTGGGACAGGGAGAGGAGCAAAAGATTGAATTCAATCCCCAATGGCCAATGATTTTAATCAATGGTTCCTATATAATGAAGCTTTCAGTAAAACTCCTGAACTACAAGGTTCAGAGACCTTCCAGGGTGGTGAACCAGAACACATCCACGTGCCAGGAAAGTGACACACCACAAACTCCACAGGGACAGACACTCCTGTGTTCAAGACCCCTTCAGACCTTGCCTTATGTATCTCCTTATCTGGTTGTTCATTCATATCCTTTAATATCTTTTGTAATAAACTTGTAACCTAGTAAGTAAACTGGTTTCCTGAGTTCTGTGAGACACTCTAGCAAATTAATTAAACGTGAGGAGATCATGGGAAACTCTGATGTATAATGAACCAGAAGCACAGGTAAAAACATGGACTTGCAATTGTCATCTGAAATGAAGGGCAGTCTTGTAGGACTGAATCCTTAGCCTATGCGTCTGATGCTATCCCCTGGTATACAATGCCAGAATTGGATAAGATTTGTAGGTCACCCAGTCAATATCCACCTAGGAGTGGATAATATCTTGTCAGTGTTGGGAAACACACATCAAAGTCACTTACCATCAGAAAGATACATTGACTTGTTTCTTCCAGGATAGGCAATGTCTTATGCTTCACCCTTTAGCATCTCCTTTTTGGTTACTCTTCTGACCAACTACATGGCATTGGAGAATGTTGGACAGGTTTGGGAACACAGACTCCAGCCATATAAATACAGAGATCTTCTCTGGGGTATGTTGACAGGTCCTTCTAGGGAACAGTTATTTATTGTCTTTACTTAGTTAGGCACATGCTTTAACCAAGCGAGCCAATCGAGCCGGAAATGAAAGATCGAAAATTGAAATTACAAAATAAGTTAGCACATCCAATTCCACCAGAATGATAGATAACTATGCAAACACTAAGAAAGGAGAGAAATTTGTTGTAGATGCCTGAATCCTCTTTTAGTTCCCCTCCCCGGAGCCTATCTTTCCCTCTCACTGGGACAGCCTTTTGCTGTTCTTGGCCTTCTCCTCTCAACCAGCTCCAGAGAGCAGTTCACCAGAGAGTAGGAGAAGTGCTTCTTGGCTAACAACCTTTTCAGGTGGTTGGCCTCCAACCTGGACTATTGGGAAGGTCTCCTAGAAATGATCCTTCTGATTATTTTCCCAAGCAGCTGGTCTCTTCCCATTACCCATCTGGGGGGAGTTGAGAGGAAGCAGTCAGAACAAAGAAGAACACCACAGAACACTGTCAGGTGGAAGATCAGCAGATCCCACTGTCAAGTGAGTATAATCCCTCTCTAGGGCTCCGGCGACTCCTTCTATCCCCTTGGACCTGCCCACTGAGGGCCAAACTGTCTCCTTGGCCAGCCGGCATGCTTCATGATTCTTGGAAATGCATCTGTATCTTTCATAAAACATTACAGGGAACATCCAGAACATTCATAACATGTTCATAAATATAAATCTTTAAATAAAATGATTTTCCCTTGGATGAAATGAACTTGTTAAAAAAAAGAAGCATTTGGCATTCCTCAAACAGCTTTGGATCATGTGCTGTTTAAGTAACTGTCAGTTCACTGTTGGGTTCATTGACACTTGGTTCTTTAATGGTGCTTATAGTGAATAATGCTGTCTGCACAGAAAGGGTAAAGAAAACAGTCATACAAAATTCAAACCGTTGTCTGGTGGATGGTGAGAATAAATATTACTGATACGCTTATTAAAATCAAAGTCTGAATTCTCTTCACATGCAATCAACAAGAAGTTGAAATAATTATTTTATCCAAATGCTGTGTGTACATGTTCAGTCTATTTTCATAAAAGAAAAAAAATTCAACAGATGGCTAGAAAAAGTAGTTTAAGACATCAAAAACAGCTGAATAAACTTTCCATAGTCTGGGATAACAGAAACAGAGGGATGGAGGGAGAGAGAGAGAGAGAGAGAGAGAGATGGAGAGGGAAGGAGAGAGAGGGAGAGAGAGCAGAGAAATAAGCTTACATTTTAAGATTCTAGCCCCCTATATATTTATGTGCATTGGGAATTCATTGAGTAATGTTACAAGACACATTTTAACATGTATTCACTGGTTTTTAAATAAAAAAATATAATTCAAAGACATGATATAAATCATAATTAAGATCATATGTATAATATTTAATATAGAATCACACATACAATATAATAAGTATAATTATAATAAAAACTACTATTGAATTTTTTATAATTACTTTCTTTTATAAATAATAAATTTAGCCACATGTTAAACAAATAATGTTGCTTTGTTAGCTTTACCATAGGAAAGAGCAAATAATATCCAGGGAAGGATAGATCTGTATGAAAAATTATAGAAGAAGAAGGAGGAAGAGGAAGAGGTGGAGGAGAAGGAGAAGGAGAAGTAGTTCTCTATTGAATTATAACAGCAATCTGGATTTGTTAAAAATTGTATAGAGAATCTGACCAGGATGAAATTTTCCTCAAAATTATGACCTTCAAACAGATAAAACAACACAAATGTTCTGTATGGCTCATAGGTGTGGGTTTCAATAGGCCTGACTCTCATCCCTGTTCAAAAATCAACTTATTGTAGTGACTCTGGACAAAATTGCTGAACTTTTACAGGGCTTGGTTTCATCAACTCTAAAATGAATAGATGTTAACCACAAAATATCTCAGTTTCCTTCAGCTCTAACATTTAATGATTCTAACAGAAAGAGTCAGCCTTATCCATATCATATGCTGAACCTTAAGGGGAACAAAAACTTGTCCTCTCCCTGACACTTTTCTGCCCATTGCTCTTCCTCAATCCCAAAATGTTGTCTCTATCACATGATTGTTATAGGGAACAATACTGGAAAGGTACTCGTTATTGGCTCTTAATCCTTTATCTAAAATTAGTTTGAAATTCCAGCTGCATGGCGAAAACACAAGCTTAGCGAGACGCATGTGTCCCCAGCATGCTCCAACCCATGGATTGCTTGCTACCTGATGTCGGAACTGTGAGAAGGGTCAGAGTAGGCACCTGGAACACTGGAACTCTAGTGCCAACAAGGAGTTGAGGAAATTGAATGGGCACATCACCATTTTATTGTTTGTGGCAACCACCATGACCAATTATTAGATTTCTCCCCCTGAAATGAACATATTTCAAAGGGAGCACCCTTCAATACCTAGTGCCTCTTTTACTCCCTGTTACCAAACGTTTTTTCCACTGTTAGTTAGAAAAATAAAATATCTTAGGGTTAAGATCTTCCTTTAATGTTTTATCATTCACAGGACACTCTAGTACCTTCTATGGGAGTAGTCTGGTTATAATAGCTATGAGTATTAAAAACATATCACTTAATTCATGCAACCTACAGTGCATTAATATTTGTATTCATCAATATTTTTATTTGGAAAAAATAATTTTTCAAGCATTGCAATCGCTTATTTCACATCATTAAGTTACAAATACTTCTGCCTCCTAATTATGATATCATTGAAGTGCATTGGTTTAATCTGACATTAATCATTCTTTCAACCTGGGTGTTTATTATCCAATGTCCTGTTCTAATGAGTCCACAAATTGAATTTGTTGATGTGTTATAGAGACCATCCAGGTATCCAAATTCTTGTACGTTTTTATTCAAAGATAATGTTACTTTACGGTTTTAAGCATTGTTTTATGCCTAAATTATTAAATAAATGCTATTTTTTTTGTTATGACACCAAAGTATTTTCCTGTTTACAAGACAACAATGTCTATACTTTACACTCATGTAAAATTTGCCTCCTTCTTAATAAATCCAATACACAAAAAATAGATTTACATTAAAAAAGAAATTAGGAAGTATTTAGGCATGTCACAAAAGGGGTATTTAGTTTAAAACAGCAATTCCTAAAATTAGCTTTCAAACGGAAATCTGTAACTCAATTTACAGTAAGCTGCTTTAATACTTTTCTAAAATCAATTTATTGTACAAAATAAGATGATCTTCTTATATTTTGAGATACCATTATTTCTAAGCTTAAGTACCATTAACAAAAAATAAAATAGTTTTAGTCAAATAATAGTAAAAAATTATAGGTAATCCTTGTTATTGAATAATATGGCCAGTGGGGGTGCCGGAATCACAAGATTGTCCAAAGTACAGGAATAAAGAAGTGTGCTAATTCCCTTCTAATTTAGCATATTTATTCCACCAAATCTGTTTAATTAGCACATCTCTTGGCAGTTTGCTATCTTGTATGAACATTTGTTAATTTTTACTGGATTCCATATGTAAAATTCCAAGTGATAGATTAAATGTGCTAATTGTATGAAAATGTATCCGCTAAATCTAGCTTTCTCTTTACTTTCTCCACTCCTCACTTTTCTTTAGAAATATGCTAGAAAAAAAAAGAATTTCTACAAATTATTCTTGAAACAGAATTCATCATGCTGCATGTGACTTTGTGGAAGGACCTGGTCTGGTAACATTTGTCTTCTTGTTCACACTATTATAC
This sequence comes from Panthera uncia, assembly GCF_023721935.1. Classification (NCBI taxonomy): domain Eukaryota; kingdom Metazoa; phylum Chordata; class Mammalia; order Carnivora; family Felidae; genus Panthera; species Panthera uncia. The sequence continues at coordinate 83,022,793 of NW_026057580.1, read as the reverse complement.
TTTGAGTAAACAAGAAACAGTAAGTTGGGGACTACATGTGAACATGGCTTCAGATTCCCCATGAAAGTGACAAGAAAGAGACAATTCTCACATATCTTAAATATGCCTAAACTTGAAAACGGGTTTGTCTTATTATTTTCCTCCTTATACTGCACATTCCATAGCCTTCTACTCTGACGATTGGGAGGCTTGTAGCTCAAAAAATTCTCCCTAGTCCTCAGTGACGCCCCTTTCCCCTTCCCAGCTCACTTAAAGCCTTCCAGAGATCGAGGGCATGAGTCCCTGTTGACCCAGTGGCACAGCCAGCTCTGGCCACGTGCAAATGAAAAATTTGCTAATTTAAAAGATAACCCTCTATTCTGGATCTTCACGCCGGCACCTCTCGTTTCCTGTTTTTCCAGACAAACCGGGAAAGATATATACAATATGACCAAGCCAAACCATTATGGAAGTTGCAAAGTTTTATTTCCTGTGAAGAACTAAGGTTTAATTAGCTAAAAAGGAAGTGAACAGAAGAATGATAAGTAAATGTTGGTCTCTGTCTCTCTAGTGAGATTATCCTCAGTACCTCTGAACTTTATTATCCAAACAATGAGGGAATGGCGTGACTTGGAGCCTCGGATAATCTTATACCCGTTATTGCTCATGTAAAGCTGTGAAGAGGCTGTCAGGCTATTGCAGTGTCTTTGGACTAAGGAGGAGCAAACCTCAAAAGGTTTGTGATTTGGAGGAAGTTCAGATATGCTTCCAGAATTTGGCTGCTTGTCCAAAGCTTATCCTAACTATCTGAACCTTTTAAGTCTTTAGAATTGGCCTGGATATTTCTGGCTCTTTTCTACTGGGCCTGACTTAGAACTACATAAGGGTGGACTTTTGTAAAGATTTTTTGGCACCTCTGGTTCTGATGTTACTTACAAACAGCAAACAAGAAATGAACAAAGAAAAAAGTAGGTGTTAATAGTTTTAGAACATTAGTAAGTGTGTGGCTTTTTGTAAAAACTTTATTTTTTTAAATACTAACATGCTTTACTGGACCTTTTATAACAATTGGATGATATGAACTAAGGTAGCCAATTGTCTCAGTTTGTTAAGGATTAAGAGGTTTCCCTAGACGTGGGACTTTTTGGTGCCAAAATAGGGAATGTTCCAGGTAAACTAGAATAAGTTACTCACCCTAATATGAACATTTCAACAGCAGACCAAATTCTGTTAATTGTCTTTTAATTTACACATTTATCGGTGTTAATTATTGTACAATTAAAGTTTTGACCTTAGCCAAAGACTCTAAAAGATAGCCCTTTATTTTTTCTTCTGCTTTTGTGGTATGAGATACAACCCCATTTGATTTAGTAGTGGCTATAACAAAGGCATAATCTTACATACAAATAAATAATAATGTTTGGGAAGCTAGAATAAATATAATTTTTGGATTTTTAGTCTATGCCATGACCATGAACCAAAATTCCATCTTTATTAATAAAATAAAAAAATAAATTATGTTTAAATAATTAATCCATGGAATGTTTTAAGATAGTTTTAGGGTTAAGATATAGTCTAGAAAAGATCCTCAGAATTATAAACTAGATCACTATCACTGAACTTTTAGTTTGCTCCAGAGTGATATTAGTTTGATATTTTCTTAGAACATGCAGATTTCTAGAATCCATGCTTTGTTAATATAATTCTTGATCCATGGAATTTTTAAAATATTGTTTACAGTGAATGCCCTATTTCTCTACCCTCTCATCCACCCATTTCTTCCAAAAACACTTCAACTTTCTTTCCCCACCCATAAGGGCTCTGGGACTGTGGTGATATAATTTATTGTCCTTATAAAGACACTTTTGAAAGTGAAAAGGATGCTATTAATAATTAAACTCAGATAACAGGTGTAAATCTGAGGCTGTCATGAACATACACCACAGTCACACCCTAAATCTACAAAATGACAGTTTTAGGTTTTCTTCTGAGTCCCTCAAGCATATCTTTATTTAATCACTAGTGTTGTCTTCTCTCTTCACACATAGATACAATTTCTCTTTCCTTTCCTAAGTATCTCCTAAATTTCTCTTGCTAACACAGTTCTCCAGTTAGCCATGTTCTCAGAAGAGTGGTCTGTTCTGTTTCTGCAATAATCACTGATCTCTGCTCACATGCCTTCCCTCCTTCTCCCTCTTCCTACCAGCTTCCTTACTTTCTATGTGTTATTTTTTTAAGCTCCAGAATTTGGATATGGTTATGTTACAGTGAAAGAATTGTTTTTCCATAATGATAACATTTTCCGTTTAATAATCTATGGATTTTCTGGTCTTTAAATACCTCACTTCTTTTTTAGTATCTTGTAAGTAACTTTATTCCCCTTTCAGGTTCCTAATCTTTTTGTGAGGAAATTAGAATGAACTTTACAGTTTTTAAACAGTCTTCTTCTCACATCTTAGTGTGAGAATTATAGCCCTGGAGACTTGTGAGTCCGAAAGTAGACTTGGCTCTTTTCTCCCAGGGGGCCTTGTAACTCCATGTAACCACAACTGTGGTGGGCCACCCAACTTGCAGAGTTCCCTTGGTTGGTACATAAATGAGACCTCTTCCAGGAGCTCCACAATCTAGGGAGAAAAAAAAAGCCTCAAAATCAGCCTACAATAAAATGAAAAGCAGAAAATCATCAATATAGTCACTCCAAATTTTTTTCAAGTAATATCTAAACAGTGGGACAGGGATTTCTTTTTAATTTCCATTTAATGACTTAGTTACATGATGGCTTTTGAGGTTTATCATGGCTAGTTTTTAATAGTGTTTAATATATTATTAAGAATGAGTTTTTTTTCTCTCCCTTCCCCCTCCTTCTCTCTCTCTCTCTCCCTTCCCCCCTCACACACATGTTATACCTAAACACATAATGAATAAAACATAGTATGATAAGTCAGATTTTGAGGCTCTTGTCCCAGTTTTCCCTTTAAAATATTCATTTGACTTTTTTTCAGCATGTAATTAATCCACGGAGATGACAATCAAGCTATCATATTTTTTTTTATCCCCACAATAATATCCACATACAGCAGTACCCCATACCATCCATCCCTCAGCTTGTGGAAGTTCTGGGGTGTAAATCCAGTTGCTTCTCCATTTTTCCCACTGTTGGCTTACAATATCATTTTCTAAAGTCTGTCAAATCTGCTTTCTAGGCTCCTAAATGTCGTTTCCTCTTTCTCTCCCATTCCTTGTCTTTGTGTACCCTTTCACAGTCTCAGGAGAGGGGTTTCTGGTGCATTCAGTCTACTATCTTTAACCCAAAGTTTCAATTTAATCTCTCTGGATCTCAATTTTTTTTTATCTCTAAATTGAGAAAATAGGATAGATTTTTTTTTAAGATCACTTCCAAATATTCTGAGGCTATACATTCTAAATAACATGCTGCAGATTAAAAAAAAAAGAAAAACAATGAAATTTACCTCAAAATTAACATTGCATTCACTGGACCCTACATCACACTACCTATATAAGGAAGCTTCAGTCTATGATTTAAAGCCTGAGTTCATCTCCCTTTGAAAACAACAAGAAAGATGAGAGACAGAGAGAAAGAAAGAGAGAGAGAGAGAGGGAGAGAGAAGAAAGAAAGAAAGAGAAAGAAAGAAGAAAGAAAGAAAGAAAGAAAGAGGAAGGGAGGGAGGGAGGGAAGAAAACACATTAACTTCCAATTTGCTTGTAATGTCAATCTCCATAAGGCAATGTAGTTTCTTGATCAGCTACTTAATGTCATAACATGGCTGTATCCCTAAAGCCTAGCTTAATTCCTGGTCCTTACATATGTGTTGAATACAAGAATGAATGAGATAGACCTTTGTTCAGGGTCATGGGTTTTAGCAGACAGATGATATGATCTTTCTTCAAAAAAAAATACTTTATTTATTTTGAGAACGAGAAAGAGCACAAGGAGAAGAGGAGCAGAGAAAGAGGAAGAGAATCTCAATCAGGCTCCACACTCAGCACAAAGCCTGATGTGGGGCTCGATCTCACAAACCATGAGATCATGACTTGAGCCAAAATCAAGAGTTGGATTCTTAACTGACTGAGCCACCCAGGCACCCCAAGGATATGGTCTTGAAATGAGTATTTACTTCACTGACCTGAAAGAATTAGTGCACCTCTCAAAGAAATGATCTATTTACCCATCCGTGGAGTAGGACCTGGAAAAGTGTTTTTTAGATAAAAACCAAATATTTTCAGTTTTTGTCTCTAGACTAGTGGAGAGTAATGGAGAAGAAAGTGTAAAATACATTTGGTTTAGTCATACCTATCCACTGTTCCTACATTTCTATAGCCCAACTCTTTTGCCTTCACACTGAAGGCAGGAGATGTAAGCAGGGATGCAGACAATTAATATTCCTCTTGAGCCTGTTCCAGATTTCTCTCTCTGCGTGTTCCAATGGAGCCTGAAAAGAGTTTGGGTTCAGAGGAAAAATGAACTAGATTTGCTACCAGATGGGACATTGTCTGTACCTCACCCCCACAACTCAATGTCTTACACTTTGAGCAGGACTTGGACATGTCCAAATGTTGCATTTTGTGTGGCCTATCCAGAAGGTGAGAAGCCCTGGGTATCCTCCTTAGGTACCGTTTTGATCTGAGGGAGAGATGGTCATGACCAAAGTGTGTGATGACTGGCTCATTTTCCATGGCCTGTTATCAAGAAAATTCAGTTAAACCTATTGTGGTTAGAGCCATTTTTTGTTTAGCTATGTTACAGACCTTAAACACTCTCAACCATGGAAAAAAGCTGCCTTCCTGGCACTGGGTAAAATGGTGGAGTATATCAAGTGAGCTTTCTAACCCTTAATTGATAATGGCAACAAGTCATGCCAATCATTCAGGAACTCCTCATCTCCATCTCAAGTAACCTTGTGGATGAGGACTGGCACAGCCCCTTGCCTTTCAGACATTTCAGATACTGTTTCTTGCTTTTTGGCTCAAACTCACAAATTCTGGAAGAAGACCAAGATATATCATGTTGTTGCTTTTTCAGTCTTGACTTTGCTTTGCTTTAGACAAAACGCTGCTTGATTTGCTAAGAGTGGAGGGAAAAATCTCCCCCTTCTTCTCATTTTCCCTTCTCATTGGGGGCTCAAGGTGATGTCAGGAATGCTATTAAGTGGCACCTTTTGAGATGGCATGCTGGACACATGGTAGTCAGATCCATTTCACTTGCACCTCAGTTAATGGGCTTTTTATGGTACACTTGTGCACATAGAGTTTATAGCTCATTTCCTAAATTACCTTTCGGAGGAGGGGAAAATCTCCCAGTGCAGCATGATGTCCTATTGTGTTTAGGTAGGGATATTACTTAGAAAATTTAGCACACCATTCATTTGATACCATTCATTAAGGTATCTAAACAGAATCATCATACATTAATCTACAATTTCACACTGAGTAAAAATTCTCCAAGGGAACATTAGCATAGGTGACCCTCCCAGGTGGTTTCTTGTCACCCATATGAAGCTGCTGTCACCCACTAAGTCACACTGGAAACCTTAGAACAAACTTAACACAGTCACAGTAACCTCCCTGATGACCCCAAATAGGCAATTGTTTACCTTAGGTGATTTCATTTGCCTTTCTTGGGTGATCTGATATGCAATTGATTCTAAGGCCAGATCAAGTTGCAGTTCTTTCTCCACATATCATTCCATTACTCAAGGACATAAAGACTCTCTATCCCGCTTGTACCATCATTCCCCCAGAACGATACTTTATTAATAGTACCAGGACAGATAAAGGAAAGAGTGACACCTCCACACCCACCTTTGTAAAAAATCAGAAGTAGCTAAATGCTTCCTAAAGCACAGTGTTAGGGCTTGTTCTCTGGCACCAAATGAATGAATTTAACTCCAGTTTCCCTTTATTTTCCTTACTCACAGCAGAGGACCCTGTCATTTTACCATCAATATTTACCAATACATTACATTTAGGCAGTATTATTATTTTAGGAGTACACAGATGTGGCAAATAGGCCTTTCCTAAAAGCATAAAGGGGGAAAGAAAGTGATAAAGGAGTTGAGTAACAAGATTACCAGAAAAAAATTAAAGAATTGGAAAATCCCCATAAGTGAGAGAAAATAGTGAGAGAAAGAGGAGAAGAGAACTAGGCTAAGGACTGATGATCTGTTCATTGTATTTTGAAATGACAGAAACGATTTTCCTAGAAAGTCTGTACTCAGTAGGAAATTCACGTTTGCAACAGAAGGGCTGACTGACTAATGTTTGGACTCCACAGGCCTTTTTAATCATTCCTATCAATAATTAAATGTTGATTTAAAAGCATTGTGTGTATTTCTAACGGCTTTCCTAATATATTGAAGTTTAGATAAATAGAACAGAATTTCATATGAAAAACAGTCTTGTATAAGTCTATCCATTCAGCTCTATTAGACAAATATTTACATAAAAAAACAAAAATAACGGAACCTGAATAGAGATGGAAATTTCTGAAAAAAAAATTGCTTGAGTCCTTGAATTTTCAAAAAAAAAAAAATAGTACAGTCATAAATACCACTGAAAGGTGGGTTGACCAGCTGTTCTCCATCTCCACTGAGGGAGTATAAAGGAAAAATAAGCGAATGCCCTAAGGAGATGATTTAAATTAAATAGGTGGGAGATTTATCTCGTATCAAGAGCTGTGAAAAACTAGAATAAGATGATTAGGCAAGCCTTAATTGCCCCTCTGGTAATCTCTGAAATTGAGCCTAAACTTTCTTGGTTTGCATTTGTCTGGGAGTGTTTTGGCATGACAGGGAATAATCAATTTAACTTCTTGGGCTTTTTCAGTAAGAAGATTTAGAATTCTGTTTTATATACCAGGGGCCTAATTAGTAAGAATATTTGTTTTTCCCTCCTTTGTATTTATATGGTATATGGCCTAATCTGGAGGACTAAACCTCCTCATTTTTTTAGGTTGTATCCTTGGCCTTCAATGACTCACCTGCACAGGGTTTTGTTGTTGTTGTTGTTGTTGTTTTCTAAGTTTTTATTTTTATTTATTTTAAGAGAGAGATAGAGAGCAAGCAGGGGAAAGGCAGAGAGAGGGAGACAGAATCCCAAGCAGGTTCTGCACCATCAGCACAGAGTCTGATGCAGGGCTCAAACTCACAAACGTGAGATCATGACCTGAGCGGAAGTCAAGAATCAGATGCCTACCCGACTGAGCCACCCATGCACCCCTCAACTGGGTAGGTTCTGAAGCAGAATTCTACAGATGGTGTTCGGGGCAATTTCTGAGCTCAGGTGTACATTTTTACTGAAACTTTTCCCCTTTCACTGTTAACTGCTCTCAGCCTGTCCTCATCTCTCCTGGTGTTTGTGTCTTGTGAGATCAGTGAATGAACAGCATCCTCTGAAATGTTTAGCAGGACTTTCCAGTTTTTATATTATTAGATTCTAATTATTAAAAACTGAAAATGATTACCATCAAGATAATGATATCGGTTTCTTCAGTGAGACATAGCGTGAATATTCTGTCTACAACATGTGCAAGTTATAATAACTATTGTAATAAGTATTAAATGTAAAGTTCCTGGTTTACCAACTCCCCTAGGCAAAACCCATTATTTTATAGAAGAATAAAAACCATCCTGCTGCTTTCTGCAAATGCTTGCAAACCTCATTTACTATGCCCTCATCAGATTTTCTCACATTCCTCACTAACTTCTCTCTGTCCTAACCTCAAATTTTCTCATTTTTTTGGTCTCAAGTAGAAAATATGACTTAAAAACAAATCATCAATCAACACAACTGAAAATAATATCCTAATTATAAAAGAGAAATTTAAAAAGGAAGCCATCAACCAAAATATATGATATAAACTAATATTATTTTAATATTTCTATATAGTGTTTTTACTATAACAAGGAGTTTATTAAAAACACTGATTCCATGGCACCACCACTGGGAGATCTTCATTCCAGAGGTCTGGGAGGGAGCCTCTTACCCTCCAAGTTTGGGAATAACAACACTTTGTTAAGTCAGGCATACATTATAGAATTTAAGATCCTAAAGTCAGTAATTAGCAACATGACAGAGAAAATACAATTAAGATAAACTATTTTAAACATTCTTAAATTTTTGTTGTCCTCTAGTATACTGTCCTTCTTGACCTTCCTTGTACTTTTGAAAGCATAAATTTGATGTCTATAAAGTGGGAGAGACCTCCTTTTGCTATGGGATTAGCCAGCAGACCAATCAACAATCAATTGACCTGTTTTCCTTCTTTTCCTGTTTCCATTCCAGTCATGTTCATATGATTAAGTACAATTTGAACTCTGGCTGGGAAGTAAGGTGATGACAAGACATGAGGAGAAGTAAGTCACCTCAACATAGAGCCTGTTATAGAACATAGAGAGGCAGATGTTTATCTTGTTTGCGGTAAAGGAAAGCATTAACTTCTGGTTCCTTCAAGTGTAAATGCAGACTAAAGAGTCTTTGATCACCATGTTAATTTGTGTAGTGTAAAAGTTCTTTTTTTTAAATTTTCTATTCAAGAATGTCCAGTTTTCTGTATTTCAGGAGATTCTATAGTTGCACTGTTAATTATGGGCACTTACACATGAGGTACAATGGCTTCCTTAAAACAGTGGGAAGATGCAAGAGAGAAGAGAGACCTGAGATGTGACAAGAGTTGTTATCCAATAGGTAAACAGAGTCTAAGAACTCCCCCAGCTACAGAGATTGGTTATAGATGCAGTCTGATAACACTTTGCAATGAAACTTGGGCAAGAATTACAGATGAGGGGGAGTGATAGGAAACAAGATCCCATTATTATAGGCAGTAAAGCCATGCTCACTGATAAGGGGATCAGGAATGGGTTTCTAATCCCAAAGCTGGTAAGACCCTTCTTGGGTCAAAGTCATCATAGGCATAGGATTCTGGATTCTGGGTATGGCTGGCAGACAGAGAACCCAGTGATCAATACAAATACCTCAGAATACCAAACTTCAATAGAATAGAGGAAATATGAGTTGGGAGATTTATCTTATTTCAGGATGTATTGAGAATGAAGGGTAAGATATGCTCTTGGTGGGAAAATCAGTGAGCCAAACTGGGAAAGACAGAGGCTGTGGAATGAGTCAAGAGCTGAAAAGACAAGATGCCAAGTGTATCAATGCAGTAGATAGAACACTATGCCAGTGGTATTTCTATCTCTGTTGGGAACAGAAGCACTTTTAAATGTTAGTAAAAAATGTTAAATTCAGTTTGAAATATTAAGAAGGAAGAACTCAGAGCAGACTTAACCAATATTAAAAAAAATTATCTATGTGTCATCATTCAGAGCTAACATGGCAAATTATATTTCCACTGATGAATTCATATATAGTCCTAGCAATCTCTTCTTAACCATAGCTATATACACTCCTACCCAAAATAGCCTGCCAAGTTTATATAAGACAAAGTCCAGACTCCTCAGTTGGCATTCAGATATCTAGGTTATGATTCCAACCTCTTTTCTTATTTCATCCTTCCGTGGGTCCTCAGCTCTGGCTACCCAGTCCATTCTCCATTTCCTGAACAAATTTCACAACTTCACAGCCTTGCTTCAGCTGTTGCATTAACCAGCAATATCCCCTTTTCTCCCTGCTTAAGTATATTTTATACAACTCAAGTAACAATTGCCTTCCATGATTACCAATCGATGACTGCTTTTTCTTCTATGTACCTTGATTTGTTCACTTAATTTTGTCTTGGAATTAAGTTTGTCTGTCTCTTTTCCTTAGTTCATTTGAGGCTTTGACTGAGCCAACCAGAAACTGAGCTCCTTTTATGAAGATATTATTTTTTGTTCATTGTTATAATCCCCAGTGCCTAGTACAGAATTTTGCACATGGCAAGGACTCAATAGACATTTTAAATTCAATAACCATCTGTCTAGTATAAATGTAAAATTTGTATTCTAATTTTCTTTAGTGTTTAAGGAAAGGCACAGACCTCTATTTGGAATTCAAAAGAAATACCTTATTCTCTAATGAATTACCTCCTTGTTTCCTAATGAAATACTTCCAGTGGATTAATCTTCAATCCATGTTTTCATTATAACACATTAATTTTAAAATGTGTTTAAATAATATTGCATTTACTCAGAGAAAAATCTCCCATTTCAAAGGCGCAGTCCATTCTAATTTTTGAAAGTATACCAAGTAAACTGGTAGACTCCAAATTAAGCTACTGAGAGTCAAAGATTAGAGTAATCCTTTGCTTCTTTTTTTATACAAAAGTTTTATTTTTCTGCTTTATTTCAACCTAACCTAGATTAGAAAGGGAATATTTCTCTTTTCCATGTTTGATAACCATTTTAGATATTTTTGGCATCATTGTCTTTGATCTGTTTGGTTAAAGGACTCTGGAGGCAGTAAGGCTAAGCTCTTAAGAGATGGAAAAAAACATTTTAAGTTTAATGAAAATTATACCTCTAAGTCAACAGAGGCTCCACCTTAATGAGCTCTGAAGGGAACCAGGTCTAGTCCCCACTGGACTGTGCTGTGGGGCCTGGAGAAGACAGGGACACCAATTGAATGATAGAGTGTCTTGGTGACAATGGAACTTATTCACCCCAGGGATAAAAAGCACCATTAAAAACAAATAGTATCTAATTAGAATATTCTCTTCATTCAGGTTTCTTCTGAAGATGAATTTTCTTTCATTTCATAATAGATTATAGATCCATCATCTAAATTCAAATTATACTTCCTTTCTGAGATTGAGATGAGATAGATAGCTCAGGTTCCTTATTTATTGGAGTCTGCACAAAAGAGTGATTTACAGAGTATGCACACAGAGCAATTTAAAACTGTTCACCAAATCATTTCATTTATGTTATTAAAATGTATTCTCTCCAGAGAATTCTGTTAAATGTGGAGGCAACAGCTGTTTCAGAGATGTCTTTCTTACTCATATCTTCCAGCTGGGTTGAGCAAAATCTTGGAAAGATAGTTACTTTTCTCAGGTTGATAGACTTTGCCAGAATGGCTAAGTGGAAGAAAGGTAAGAAGAGGTATTCTCATTATTTATTCTAGAGTCAAAACTGAGAGAAAGTAAACAAATGCTTAAAAATTTTAAGCATTGAATCCATCAGCTATAAGGAGCTGTATATGTCACTAAACACATAGTTCACTGTCAAGATAATTTGCATATTGACCTGGTAGCTGGTATTATGCAATGCAATTTTTTCAACAAGTCATCTATTTGAAAGATACTACATTACCTAGAGAATATGTGAATATGACATATTCACAATGTGTTAGGCAATTTATCTATATTTTTAAATTTAATCTTCATGGTAAATCTGAGAAATAGGCATGAGTGTCCCCATTTTAAGGGGGAAGGGAGTAAGCCTCAGAGAAGTGAAATAATTTGACTAAGGTCTCACTGCTTAATATGCATATGAAAACTGAGTTCACACTTAGGTTTCCCTTCTCCAAAGTCTGTGTTCCTTACACTAAACAACACTGTCTCTATAGGGAAAAGAGTCTTCAGAATTATTGAATTATTCATAGTTCCTTCATTATGAGAGTGCAAAATTACATTAGAGCAAATCTTCTCAGACCCAACCGTTACATGGGGAAAAAATTAAAGGCAAACAGTAATTCTGTAAATACAAAACTATAAATAAAGCTCCCATCAATCTTTCCTAGTAGGCAATTTTTAAAACGTTGTAATCATACTTAAATACCATAATCTTGATGTTGACTTTGAACTGAGTTTTTAGCATCCTGTTTGATTTAAAAAGCAGATCAAAAGGCAAATCCAATTAATTCTTTGTTCCTTAAAATTCTTTCTTCAGTGGCTACTGAGACAGCAAACTCTTCCTTCTTCGTTGGCCATTCCTTCTCTGTGCTCTCACTAACTCCTCCTTATATCCCTGAGACTAATCCTCTAACTTCTGTATTTATCTTTAGTCCCTTGACAAGATCCTGATTCTGAATAGTCCCAAATAATTACTTTCATTCGTGAATTTACCCCCAGTCTTGATGCTCAATCCAACTGCTTTCCCAAAGTCTCCATTTATATGTAGGCATCTCAAACATAAGTTGTCCAAAGACAGATTTCTGATTCTCTAGCATCAAGATGTTCCTCTCCCAATTTTTTTCTAAGTAAAAGACAATGCCATCCTTCTAGTTTTCCAGGTCAAACACTTTAAAAGCATCCTGGATTGATTTTTTCCCTCTGACACTTCACAATCAATCTTTGAATAAATCCTCTCATCTTTATCATCAAAAATACGACCAGAATTTGATGACTTTTCCTAACCTAAGTCATCATTTATGATATGAATTTTTTTCAAGAGCCTCCTAACTACTCTCCCTGTTTTTTCTACTCTTGCCCCTTCCAGTTAATTCTTACAAAACAGTCAAAATAGATCTTGTAAGATACAAAACTTTATTTTTTATTTATTCCTCTGCTCTAACCTGTTCAGTGACTCCTCATGCCATTCATCCAATGCCCTAAAAATGGTCCACAAAGCCTTCTAAGTTTTGGCTCCCTCTGACCCCTTCTATCTTCTCCCTATCTTTTGCTATTACTCGACCATGTGAAGCACAGGCTCACCTTAGTTCCTTCAATTTGCTGTTGCTTCAGATTTCTACATAACTTGCTCCTTCCAGTTCTCTGCTGAAACATCCCTTCATCCCTGAAAACCTATCTGACCACTGCGTGTACAATAACAATCCTCCCTCACTTCAGCACTCCCTATCCTCCTACCCAGCTTCATTTTATAAGTGGGGTATTTTCTATGGCTTCATTTTAGAATGATAGCTTCAAGTCTCAGCTCTCAGATAGAATCATAAGCAAAACACAGTCAAGCCTTACCACAGATTTGAACTGCATGGGTACACTAATACACAGATTTTTTTCGATAGATACAGAACAGTACTATAAATTTATTTTCTCTTCTTTGTGATTTTCTTAATAACATTTTCTTTTCTCTAGCTTACTTTGTTGTAAGAATGCAGTGTATAATACAATAACATACAGGATATGTGTTAATTGACTGTTTATATTATCTGTAAGGCTTCCAGTCAACAGTAGGCTATTAGTAGTAAGTTTTTAGGGAGTCAAAAGCTGTACGTAGATTTCTGAGTGTGTAGGGATTTGGAACCCCTAACCCCAAAGGTCAAAGGTCAACTGTAACTTAGTTCATCTACTGATAACCATTGTGCAAAATTAGCAACATGATGAAACTTTCAGTCCACTTGAAGTTATAATTTGATAGAAACCACTTTCATTTCACAGGTCTGTAAGGATTTAGCTGATGCTAATTTCAACAGACCCGCAACAGATCACATACAGATAAACTGAAATCATTTCTCGGTGGAAATGTAACCGAAAGCCTTTTCAGATGACTTTTAAAATTTTTAACAAGGCCTAACTACTAAATCAAATTTTGTCCTTAACAAGCTTTAGGACTCTGGATAAGGGGCCATGTATCTCCTCAGAGCCATGTTTACTGCTTATAAAACAAGGATAGGTAGCAATTCCTATATTTTATAACTGTGATGAGGATTAGATAAAATACATTTATTAAAACAGTATGGGGTCATGGAGTAGATAATCAAGATCCCAGATTTTAGGCCCTGGTTCCTTTTGTGTGTGGCCTTAGAGAAGATGATTGACCTCATGGCTTTCAGTTCCTTTATCTATAAAATCAAGTGGTATGGCTATTTGATCTCCAGGGTTTTCAAATTCTAAGAAGACATGCTACAAAAGTTTTGAAAACTGTAAACATGTGAATATGAGGTACTAATACCAGCAGCCGCTGCAAAAATGATACTGATTTCATCTATATGTCTTCAAGGACAGTTTCTGCCATGTTAAACCAACCCTACCCCACAACCTCTACTTCAAAGTTATCTGTCACGTGCAGGTCACCTATACACCCAGCAGCATAAGAACAATAATTAAACCCAATTTACGATTATTAAAGTAGTCTGGGGGTTCCCAGGTGGCTTGGTCAGTTGAAATCCCAACTCTTGATTTCTGCTTAGGTCATGATCCCAGCGTTGTGGGATTGAGCCTTGTGTGAGGCTCCACTCGGAACATAAAGCCTGGTTAGGATTCTCTCTCTCTCTGCCTCTTCCCCTCTCCCTGTCTCACATGCTCTCCCTCTCTTTCAAATAAAATATAGATAAATAAAAAATTGTATGTGTACATCTCAGCATTGGTGGAAATGTATCACTTTTTATTTCCTTCACACCACTAAATTTTTATTCAGCATTTTTATTCAGCAATTATGTCCATGATAGCAGCTTTTAAAACCAACAGCAACAGAAGCTTTTAAAAAGTTAATAATTAAATAGCAATTTTAAATACAGGAGATCCAAGCCTTTTGTTTCATCATGAATGAATCAGCTTCTGACTCAGTTTCCTTATTGAAAAAAAAGCTAATTTGTCATACCTCGAAAGGTTCTATGGAGACAAACACTTCAAAGTTACCTTTCTTTGTGTTTTGAAGAACAATAGTGTAAGTGATTTTTTATTTCACATTCTATCAGCTATAAGTCTCTTTCAAATATCTCCAATAAAGTGATCATTGAAGCTCATTAGTATTCTAAGTTTTACATGATCCTGAAGAGCACTCTAATAATAAAAATAATAACAAAATCAGCAGGGTTGGTGCCTCATGCCTTTTATCCATCTCCAGTTGTTCAAAATGTGGCTCTTTTATGCACAACAAAGGACCTTTCAACCTCCAACTTTTCAACTTACAAACTAGGTTTCTTGAGTTAAGCCCATCTTGAACCATAGAACAATAAGCACTCAGGAGCTGATCATTATGGTTTGCCTAATATCTTGTTGAAATAATCAGCAAAGATGCTAATTTTGAAAGTACACGTACAATGAATTTGGCATGATAATAGTGTAGACTAGATAGGAACATCTATTAAGATCGGCAGTGATTACTCTGGTTTCTGGCATCACCTGCCAAGCGGTTTTACAAAGGGTGGGGGGAGTAACACATACTTCCTTCTTATCTCACATCTCTGAGAGTTCTTTTATGACTATTAAACAATAGCAAATAATTAGCTCTGCAATATGTCTACAGCCTGCAATAAGCCAAAAAATCTAAGCACATTCCCTAACAACAGCCCCTGAAATGGAAGAACATTATTCTATTTTTTCAGTGTTTTAAATCATTTGAGTGATAACAGTTCTTTTTCTCTTTTGTAGTTACAAATGAAAATGGAATCGGGGCGCCTGGCTGACTCAGTCAGTTGGGCTTCCGACTTCATCTCAGGTCATGATCTCGCTGTTTGTGAGTTCGAGCCCCACATTGGGCTTTGTGCTGACAGCTCAGAGCCTGGATCCTGCTTGGGATTCTGTGTCTCCCTCTCTCTTTGCCCTTCCCCCACTCATGCTCTGTCTGTCTCTCTCTCTCTCTCTCTCTCTCTCTGTCTCTTGCGCTCTCAAAAATAAATAAACATAAAAAAAAAAGACTCATTTTTGTTTTGGGACAAATCTCTTCAAATGGAGACAATGACATCACAAACCTTTTAGAAACACTCAGAATGGAATCATTTGGAGTTTGTTTCCTGTTCAATAATTTAAATCTTCTTTTATCAATTGTCATACACAATAAGTGGCATTGTGATTTGCTTGCCTCAACCAAACAGTCCTTCCCTTCTCTTCTCCATCCCCAGCCCACCCCCACAACTTTCTACAACTTTCCCCCATGTTAATTTGCAGAACTCACCTGCTCCCCTGTAATTGACTATGCCTATGTGTGTGGTATTTGGAAGGACAGGGAAAGAATAATGTCAGGAATGTGCCTGTCAGCTTCCTTTGCCTGATACACAGTCACTGGGGTTAGGTTTCTGCCCTCTCCTTGGAGTGAGTGAAAATACATAAGTAATAATCCTGATCCTGCATAGCACATTGAATATCATCCAAAGAACCCAAAGTGCTTTATAACTATGATGTCCTTGACACTGAGTGCCACTCATTATTCTCTTTCTGGAGAGGCGAAGCAATCCCCATCTGAGAGCCCTGCCTTTGAGGACATTTGGTGCTAGACCCTTTGACTTGCACATCTGGGAATGTGAACTGAGCAATCGCTACCACTCAAGCTCTGGAAGTGTCCTGGATTCAAAAAGTCTGCGTGATTAAGCGGGTGAGCAGCAGACATCACCACCACCACCCTCCCCAGGCATTTCCCCTGATTAGCCTGAAATCCAGCCCATATTCTTAATGTGACTATTTTGGTCTCTGGGTTCATACTAGGTTCACAGAAGAGAATAAGCAAAATCCAAAATTCCACTTGGAGCTAGGAAGAAGTTGAATTTCAATTTTAGAATAGTGTTTTGTTTTTGTGATTACCAATATGGGTTACCTGAGAATTTAATTGAGATTAAAATCTCTTAAATGAATATTGCACACAATTCTTAAAATTAAGATCAACTTCTACTGACTAATATATTTTTAATTTTGTAACTTTGGGGGAAAATCTCTCAAAGTAATAATAAAATTTATGGCATTTATTTGCTCGCCAATAAGTGAAAGTCACATCTGAAAATCCCAAACTGTTGTTTGTGATAACCTTTTTCACTAGAAATGGATAGTCATATGTACATCAGGTAAATCAGAGACAAATCTTACATACTAGATGTTTGTATTTATCTCCAAAATCCAGATTCAGAATTTATATATTTCACTAATCATCCTTGATATTATTTGATACCCCAGAGATATTTGAAAATCAGTGGGTTAGAATATTATTTTTCAAAAAGAAAGAAACACAATAAGCAGTTATGAATTAATGATGGCTAATATTTTGACTCAGTAGAGAAATCTTCATTTTTCTTTGTTCATTTCCTTGAGGTGAACCATCAATCTGGATGGAAAGAAAAAAAAAACTACTGAAAAAGTATAATGATTGCCACTACAGCTACTTTGGTGTGACAAAGACTTAGAGCGCAGGGAAAGAAAAGAAATTGTTCCTTTAACGTCTTAGAGATTTATAAAGTCTCGTTGCCTTATTCCACAGTCACTGGAAGTCTTGAAAATGAATGTGATCATTAACCATCTGGTTTACTAAGAAGTGAACTCAGAAAAACTGTTTCTGAAATGCCAAAAGTGGCTTAAACTCCTAACGCTAGTTTATTGCTCTGCTGGCACTAACATGCCTACGCTCAAGGAAGGTGGTGCTGCACTGAGCCTAGCACGGGAACACCTGGAATATATTCTCCAGAGTGAAAACAGCAGGGAACTGACCAGAAGTAACCTCTCTCATATTATTGCTTCAATTAGACCAAAACAACTTTCCCTTTGAAAACTTAATAATAAACACTGCAGGTCACCCACTTGTTTTGAGCCCCTTTGGGAGAGAGGAGCAGATGTATTCCCTTAGCCAGCCCCCTTGCTGTCATAGAGACAAGAGGCACAAATCAGGACAGATATTGATTGTAATTGGAACCAACAGCACCTACATGCCGTATTAATTTTCACATCTTCTTGCAAAAACACATTTTTTTTAAAGGTTTGGCTTTTGGTTCTATCAGGTTGATTAGATAGAGTGATATAATTAATGCATTCAGAGATTGAACAATACCTGAGCAAACTTAGGTGCCTCTAAAAGCTGTACTGTGTACAGAAAGTATAGAAGAAAATGTCTTTCATACATTAGATTCTTGTTTATAACCAGCGAATTGGGCACTTTTTTAAATAACTTTCACTGGACAGATGCCACAGAGACAGAAAAAGCAGTGAAAAGAAACGTTCATAAACCTAGATTGCGTTATTTTTCTTACTTTGATTAGAATTGTCCCATGAAATTGTTTCCACACAAAACAAATTGACCTTCAAATGTGACTTCTTTGCCCTCAATAGTTCCTCAGCATCCTCTAATCATAAAGATAATGTCATTGTTTTTATAAAAACACATATTTTCCCCTTAGCTCTATCTGTCCTCATGATGGATTAATCCCACACAGGCTGGGAAGGACGGTATGTTCTATACTTATGCTAGTAGCTGATATGCAGAAAGTAGTCCTCAAACTTTCCCTTGCTCCAAATTTAGATATTCTATGTGAGCAGGTTTAGGATGGGGCCCAGGAGTCTGTATTTATAACCAGTGCTCCAGGTAATTCTGATTCAAGATGGTCCATGTTTTGGAGAACACTGACCTGGCAGCTTTGAGCATAGGTAATAATGGCACTTAAAGAGATAAGAGCTAAAAGGAGCAAACGTCATTTCATTTATTCACATAGTGGCAAAACAAACAAGCTGGTGAAAATCTCATGAGATAGTATTTGTCTGTGATTTAGCTTCATTTGTTCTGCTATCCAACTAACATTTATTGAGAACTATCATGTGACTAGTAATGTCCTGGGTATTGAGAGAGAAAATATTGAACAAGACAGAGAAGGTTTTTTATTGTAATTCCAGGTTACAGAGATGGGTCTACAATTTACATGTGTGTAAAGGCTTTTCTGAGAGAAGAAGAAAGCAATACCATAAGAATAGAGTTATTTGGCAGAATATAAGCTAAAACTATCAACTCTTTTCCTTTTATCTGCCATAAAAAAATCCCTATTTTCAATTTTTCTCAAATATATTTTTTCATCATCTCTACAGATAAATGATTGTTTTAATAGAAAGTGATAAATGCATACTTTATCATTAAAATGATGCTTTTGTGTTTAATGCTGGAAGGATGCTAACTTATAAATTTAAAAACAGCTCTCTATGTACTATAATATTTTTTATGATAATAAGTATTTGTACAACAGAAAAAGGATTTATCTAATGAGATTACAGATTGTTTTGTTCTCTTTTTTTCTTTTTGCTTGTCCAGACTTTCAAAATTTGCTGCAACAATTACATATTACTATTTTTTACATATTACTTTAATAATAGGTAAAAAGGTATTTTCAGGTTAACTATAACATAACAACTGAAAACTTGTGAAATAGGCACAGTGTCAGAAAATAAGAAAAGATGAAGAACATTCTAAAAGGACAACCTCTTGGGCTCTTTTAGCTACCTCTTTTCTTCTGCACTCCTAGCCTTCATAGAGGGAGTTTCAGGACAGGGCTGTCATTTAGAGACAAGACCTGAAATTAAAAGATATGGGAATGGAAGCAAAAGTAAGATAAAAACAGAGAGGGAGACAAACCATAAGAGACTCTTAAATGCAGAGAACAAATTGAGGGCTGCTGGCAGGGTGTTTGGTGAGGGTATGGGCTAAACGGGCAAGGGGCATTAAGGAGGACACTTGGGATGAGCGCTGGGTGTTATATGTAAGTGATGAATCACTAAATTCTATTCCTGAGACCATTATTAAAATATATGTTAACTAACCTGGATTTAAATTAAAAAATAAATTTAAAAAAATTAAAATAAAATAAAATAAAATAAAATAAAATACAATAAAATAAAATAACAAAAGGTATGACTGAGGCCCAGGCAAATCCTAGATACGGATCTGGGATTAGTCCATCTCCACAAAGCTTCAAGGAAGCCTACAAAGTCTTATTTAACAAACTTGGGCAAGGTGGGTGATAACTCAATACCCCTGGGGTTGGAAATAACAATACTTGGAAACAGAAAACACCCACCACTACCTATTACTATATTTGGAAATTGGGAAATTAGTAGTAACTTATAAATGTGTGGAAAGCTTTGAAGAAAATTAAAGAATAGTCGTAATAAATTGTTATTTATTTGGCTTATATTATTTTTGCCTCTTTAATATTTGAGGTGATTAACTATCAAGAAAGTATTGTAGAATTAAGAAAATATGAATAAAACAAAAACAACAACAAAAAGGAGGAGCAAGGTAAAAAAAGAAACAAAGAAAATGATACTAAACCAAAGGGTCTTAATCTTCCTTGCCTTGCATAAAGACAAAGGAAAAAGAAATGATGAGGGTAAGAACAACAAAACAGTAAGTACAATTTACTTGAGCATCTTCTAAGTGCTGGGCACTTCTGGATAGCTTACACAAATCGTCTCCAATCTTGACACAAGCGAGAAAAGCAGATAATAATGACCACATATGCATATGAGGAAATACAATTCAGAAAGAGTAAGTGAATTGCCCAAGGCCATTTTACATCTTGCAAGTGGTGGGACCATCCCACATGATACCACTTTACTTCTAAAATGTTTAGAACATTCCTACACATTTATTCTTTTCTTCAGTCCATCACTGAACAAACCAGTGGTAAACAAAGAGACAGAACTCCCTGATATCATGGCCTTTCTAACTGCAAGAGACAGAGAAAAAAGATAAATAAGTTATGTATATGTTGGATGGTGGTAAATGCTATAAAGGAGAATTAGGCAGGGTCAAGCTTGGGCAATGGTGATTGGGGGAGAGGCACCTCCAAGGGCCCTTTGTCTTCCCAAAATTTAGGTACTTTTTGAAAATTTTCTGAAAGATATAGACTCTAACTGATTATTTTTCAAATAGGTTATACACAATCTTTCCTGGTGGAGGTGGGGTTGGGGAAGCTGATTTCAAGTATAAAAATAAGCTACATGTGATCTGATAGTTCTCCATATTTTACTCTTAAGAGTAGGGTCTCTTCAAGAGGAATCGATAGTCCCTTTTACCTCTTTGTGTGTGTGTGTGTGTGTGTGCTCCTTTTTCTCTCACTTCACTGATTTTAAGTCAGTTTGGGGAGCTTGGCATGATTTGTTTTTGCCAACGCTTTCTTGTTCTCTAGCAGGTTTTCCCAAGCTTGGGTTTAAAAGACCCCCTGGAGAAGCACTACAAGACAAACACTAATTAGCGTAACAATTTATTAAGGAAGATCTTTGATCTTTTCTCACCTACCCAGTTGCCTAGTCCTGCTTTGTCCCCCACAATATAAATTGTGTTTACATAACTAATTAACACAACAGATTGAGTTTTACTGGGTACATGACAATAAGTGGTCCAAATGGTTTGATCTCAAGATAAAGGAGGAAGTGTTCGGAATTAGCACTTCCTAAGAGATCCAAATGGGAGTAACTATGTTTGAATTCCCATAAAACAAAAGTTCTTAATGTTCCCAAATGGGACATTCTATCACAGTAAGCTTCAGTATTTGATCTATCTCACTACAGAATGGTTTATAAGAAAAAAATGTAAATAGAGCAAATTCTGTGCTATTTTCAGAGATGAAACAAGCTTTTTAAAATATCGTGTTTATTTCCCCCCTATAAATTCTCCTATTTATAATTTAAACTAATTTTAGATAAAGTATTTTGGGGAAAGAAAGTTTGCACTTTTGCTTTGTTAAGCTCACATCTAAGAGATGAAGAACTGATAGTGGCAAGAGACCCAAATGTGGAGATTATGAAGTTTAAAGTAAGTTTTTTGTTATAAAACAAAACCCTAATTATTATTCATAGTCATATTTACTTACACTTTTAAAGAATTAGAATCTTCCTGCTCCATTGGCCCTTTCTACTACATATTTTGAACTCTAAAAATACTTTTCTTGGAGGGAGGAATTACATATTTTCAAGGGCAAGTGAATGTCTACATCAAAAGGTTTGAATCAGGGTCAAAAATCCAAAAATCATTTCCTCTCCCAAGAGCAGGTAAGATATACACATTTTTGCCCATCTTGATTTCTGAATTCAAAATTCAATTCATTCTTCTGAGAGGTTATTTGTTTGTGCACACTTGGAAAAACCCAACTTTCTGTGGAGAGAGAAAGATAGAGACTTGTGATTACAAAACAATTTGACAGCTTAAGTGCAAATGAATCAGAAACATGTGGATTAAATTTCCCTTGAAACACACATGATTTTTAAAAATTAAGAGGAAAGGGGCTTGGCAACAAGCAGTTTAGTTTTTGCCAAACCCAAAGCATTTGAAAAATAATCCAGATTGTGGTTGGGCTCTCTCCTCCATAGTCAATTCTCAATTTCCGAATGTCGATATCGGAAGTTTCAAATCACAAATTTAATAAATACATAGATATAGAAATACTTGAGCACACCTATTTTTACTATTTATACTTCCATGCTATTTTAGGATCAATGGAAATCCAAATGATTGTGAAAAAATGAAATCAAGGGGGTGGGGAGAGTTTCCTCTCTAGAGGATTGGCACAGTTCTCCAAAATAAATGGCAGCAAGCTTATTCTAAAGGAGACCAGCATTTGAATATCTACCACATTGGGAGAAGCAAATATATTCAGGGAAAATGCTAATATATATTTTAGGATAGTCAAGAAAGTGAAGGTCCTTCAAGCCACTAGAAAATCTGGAAGAGGGCATACCTTTGATCCATCATGACTTTTTATGCTATGATCAACACTACTGAATGAAAAATACCCTCAGGAATTCAAAGTCTCATCTATCTTTACAGGAGATATATTATCCTCCTATTGGGCATTTTCTGTTATAATTATAAAGTATTTTTCCCCTTCTGGGATAATTCAGATAACATCAATCATCCTGTTTACAAACAATGAAACTGTATTCTTAAAAGAGTCCTACCTGCATGAGGCTTTTGGATTCCCATATAGCAAATATTTAAAAATCTGTTGACTTTAGACATGGGAAAGAAAAGAAGGGACGGAGGAAGGAGGAAAGGCAGTCAAAGAGAAGGAAGGAGAGGAAGAAAAGCAGAATTCCTAGATTTTCTTCAAAGGTAGTTTTTGGAGAGTAGGAAGACAAAAGCGTAAGTATCTCTGGGGCAGTTAAGAACCAAACTGCAGTGTAAGCAAAGCTAACAGCAACAGCAAACCATTACTATCTATGAGTGCTAACTCTGTTCCAGACTCTGCGGTAGGTGCTTGGAATGCATTATCTGTTTTAATGTCAACACGAACTTACAAGAAAAAGAGAATTATAGGTTAATTAACTCACCTAAGGCTACAGGACCAGATTCAGAGTCAAACCCTTCTCATTCTAGAGCCCAAGCACTTAATCACTGCCTCCTCCTCTAATGTGTTTAGTAGCAAGCCTCCTTCAATCTAAGACTCATTTGTTAGTTCAAACCCTTCATTATCAATTAGGAAACCGCTATCTAAACTGGTTACTGAGGTCAGCAATGTGTCCTTCCTGAGACTCCAGTAGGATCCGTGAAGCAAATTGTATCACACAGGCGTCAACTCTCCCCAACAATTTAAATACGGGCAAATTTTCAAATGTAACAAACTTTTTTCTAGTTATTTATTCAAAATCTGTTCTAATTTCATAAATAGATGGTTATCTTTTAAGATAGGCAAACTAATTTTGTAGCCTTACATTCTGTTACTATGTAAAAGAAACTTGAGAATTTGAGAATTAAAACAAAATGAATTTCTTTAGAAACCTCAAAAAAGTTTATTATTTTCTTATATTATGAGTGATATATATGTTACTAATTTCTAATTGGAAGATAAAAGAAAATACAAATAAATATCAGATACTTAGCCTATTTGATCAGGTCTATAACCTTCAAATATCTATAAATTAGTAATACCTACCTTCATAGATTAGTCTGTTTTAATAATTAATTATTAAGATCAGTTTGTTAGATTCAACTGTGTGCCATTCTGATTTCCAAAGCTGTTCTAATTTCCACATGATCCAATTTTCAGTAAAAATGTTATTATTTAAGAGAATAAATGTATCTCTCTGAAATAAATAAAATTATAGATCAAAATACTTCCAAATTAAATGATCTTTGGATCACATTCCTAATCCTTTAGGGTAATTTTTGTTTTCTCCCTGAAATATTTAAGAGCACCAAATTAGTTTATGGAAGCTACCCTCTCCTAGAAATCTCTATGAATAGAAAATAATTATTTAAACTCATTGATTCAACATTTATTAAGTAGCATTATTTTCATTGTAATGAGTAATAAAATAAATAAGATTATATTCTGCTTTTGAGAAAACTAAAGAAAACCAAACCAGTCTCTCAGGATTATGTATGATGTAAGGATATATTCCCCAGAATAAAAGAAACATTCCTTTCCCCAAATTTTGTCATGTCCTCACCATAGTGTGAAACTTCAGTTCAATGCTCAGCCAGCTGAGTGTATCTACTAGCTACTTCTAGTCTCAAATGTTCCACCCACTGCTGCTCCTTACCTAACTCAAACCTGTTGAACGTAGGTTCAATGAGCAGAAAAAATAGTTGGGAAAGTGAAAATGGATGTCAGGAAAAGAACCAGAAAATACATTCGCTTGGAAGTTAAAGTTATTTTTGGAGCATTTCCTATTCTTTTGACTTAATCATTCAATAAATACGTACTACAGACCTCTGTTTATTTTTTTATTTTTTTTTTCTTATTTATTTTTGGGACAGAGAGAGACAGAGCATGAACGGGGGAAAGGCAGAGAGAGAGGGAGACACAGAATCGGAAACAGGCTCCAGGCTCCAAGCCATCAGCCCAGAGCCTGACGCGGGGCTCGAACTCACGGACCCCGAGATCGTGACCTGGCCAAAGACGGACGCCCAACCGACTGCGCCACCCAGGCGCCCCGACAGACCTCCGTTTTCAGCACTTAGGTACCAGAGATGAACAAAACCAACAAGTCACTACTCTCAAGGATCTTACGTTTTAGAAACACTCCACCTCCCTGCTTCTACCTCATTTACCTTGGACTTTGCCATAGAGGTAGAAGATAGGGTTCATCCAAAACCCTTTGTAATGTTACTTTTTTATTTTACCAAGTCTAACATTCATGTAATATTATACTTAAAATAAAAACACTTGAAGACAAAATTTAAGATGTTAAATCATCAACTGAGTTTTCTCTGAAGGACCTGCCATGACTAAAGTTGACTTGTGAAGGGCACATTCTTCTTCCTTAAGACAATGTGAAAGGTAAGCCGCTTCAGAGTTGCCACCTGTGGGGTGTGGGATGACCAGCCCCTCAGACCACAAGGCTCATTCTTGCTATAATGAAAAGGCTGATTGATGGAGTCACCTTCCCCACTGCTGACACTCTTATCTTTCCCAGCGTAGCAGTAACAGACTTGACCTGCTCCCTACCAGCTGGGCCCTGTGTGAGGGGCCCGTCCATCACTCTGTTTCTCCACTCCATCTGTTCTCCCCTCCTCCTCCAAATTTCAGCCCATATGCCTACTGGCAGCAACCAATATGTCTGTCTGTCAGTAGCTCTGTAATGAGACCAATTTATAAGGTCACATAATCCTGACTCTTCAGGAAGAAAAAAAAATTCCCCTGTCCCAGTCACTGAGAGAAAGTCACCGTGGCCTCTAGTTCCCATGACTGTGGGAGGTCATGTACAAACCACCAAAAAGTAATTTGGAATTAATTTCAAGTTGTCTCTTTTCTACTAAATTCCCTTAAAAAGACACACACGCCCCATTTTGCTTTATTTGCCAATGCTTTTAGCTAGCTAGAAGTTGTAAAATGAAAATATTGACCTTTAGGGAGCAAAGTAAGATCTAGAAACAATGTAGTTTATTCTGTCAAATAACTGAACACTGTACTTTAGTTCCGGTAGTGTCTGTGGTTAGCAGGATACCCTCCCTCTCATTTGCATAGGAAGTTTATGCACAGGATTTCCAAGAACCTGTCAGTAAGAGTTGCATGTTTGTATGGCACAGCAGAATTTTTCCTGGGAACATTTTGTGCCTTCAGCTGACTAGTGCAAATTAAATTCTGTGTCAGTTTTGCCCAGAGGCTAAGAGCACCTCATTACATTTTATTGAATTCAAACAACAGCAATCAAAATATTTGTAAGCACAATGCAACCAGTGAGTCTTATTTTATGATATAAGCTATCATGGTCAGTGTATTACATTTCTTTTCTACAAAGCATGGCAAATTATACCATTAAGTTTCCTAGAATGACTGTTAATTAATTACTAACAACTGTTAATTAATTATGATATGTGGATGGTACTCTGTGTTTACCAGAAACAGGTGAAGACCAAATACCAAAGTGAATTAAAAGCTTTTCGGGACACCTCACCTTCAAGAATGACCAGTTTTTGCTTTTTCGTCATTTAGGGACTCATGTTAGCTCCTCAAAAGTCCCTGCAGGATAGCATCTCGAACTGCCTGGCAGAGTGAACTGTCCTATTTGTCAATGGAAGAAGTGTTTTTCTTAGTATCCAGTTTTCAGTCGCTAACAGTATCTGCCCATGAATCCTGAATCTGCTCTGGGATTTAAGAACTGGGGTTACTGCTCTCATTCATGATGACGGAGGGCTTGGATTACTCTGGATTGGGAATTATGCTTGCATTCAGCAATGGTGTGCCAGCTATTTTCCTGTATGGTCCCTCGTCTAACTGGAATTTGAAAGATCACTTGAATCTTATACACACATCTGGATTCTTGTCACCTGAACCACCCAGATTCCCTGTTACCAGTCTGGAGCACACAAAGCTGCCTCACAATTATTGGGTTCTATTCAAGGACTTCTAAATCTTAAGCCTATATGAAGCAGCCTGCACTCTGGGATTCATTGCTCAGTTTTGTTGCTGAATTCAGAGTGGATTTCCTGGCCATAATCGCTCCTCTCCCCCACTTCAGCCTCCACCCCCAGAGCCCCATTCCAATCTAACTCTGAACTAAAAAGTAAGTGGGTGGAAGAGGCAGTCAGTGAAATGAATACCAAACCTGGCCATGCCTTAGTGTTTAAAATTGTAAACTCAGCTTATGGCTTATACTTCATTTCTGTATTCCACAACTGTACTCATAAAACCACAATTTTTTGCTGGTAAAAATCTTAGTTACCTCTTTAATAACTAAGTTTATTTCTTGTGTTAAATGTTGGTTATGGGGCTGATCATAATCTTCTACAGCAACAGATAAAATATTCAGCCTTATGTAGAATCCTGCAGC
Organism: Panthera uncia; assembly: GCF_023721935.1. Lineage (NCBI taxonomy): Eukaryota > Metazoa > Chordata > Mammalia > Carnivora > Felidae > Panthera > Panthera uncia. The sequence goes on along the minus strand of NW_026057580.1, from coordinate 82,996,002 downwards.
CGATGAGGTACAATGTTCTCAATGTGCTAACCCTCTTGTATGGCTCCCCTTTGCAATTAAGAGACATTTATTAATTTGCATACAGTATAACAAAATCTAGAACTGGCATCTTCAAAGTCCAGGCTATTTTCTGTAACTATTATAATTAATAATAACTAAATGCTCTTTACCTAAAGCTAAATAATTTGTTTTCCATGTTAAATTATTAAGCCCAGTGTAAAAGTACCTGTTTCTTTTCTTTCTTTCTCTCTCTCTCTCTCTCTCTCTCTTTTTTACAGTGAATATTACTGGGCTTTGAGTTTTGTTTTCATTTAATAAAAATAACCTCTTGACCTTCGTATATGTCATTTTACTGACCTCCCATTCAAAAAAGGGGTAGGTTGAATTTTCAGTAATGAAAACAGACCTACAGACCTATACAGATCTATCTACATTCTTTCAACTAATTTCTCTTCTGATTGGCATTTGCAGAACAGCTGGCTGAGTTTGCTTTTTAGACTACAGCTAAAGAGCAATACTGATCAGCCTGAAATAGATTTCCAAGAAAAATACATAGCATACTCTAGTCAATGAGGTTTGGGTACATTTAAATCTCCCCATATTTTCAGTAAAAATGAGACTTGCCTAATTTACATTTTAAGATTATTCATCATTATTCAATAAGGAATTTAGATGTAAAGTCTCTAGAGATTAACTGGTGGTTAGATATTTTAGAATGGCTTTGCATTTATACTTTTGTTTCTAATTTAAAGGCTGGAAAAAAACAACAGGGTTATGAAAAATTGGCTGATAGCCCTTTGGATCAAACACGGAGTGACTGAAGTGTTCAGATATATGTAGGCTAGAGCAGTAGAGGGAAATGGAATTCCATAGCTATAAACGTGGTTGGTTGATTCGTTGGTTGGATAGTTGGATGGTTGGATGGTTGATTGGTTGGTTGGTTGGTTGATTGAATGGTTGGTTGGATGGTTGGTTGGATGGTTGGTTGGATTGTTCCACCATAATGTATGGGATACATCAGGCTACCTACCTGAATTGTAGCACTTGTCAGTCACTTCACTGGAAGAAAGAGAGGGATCCAGAAAAGATGTGTGAGAACCTCAAAAGAAAAGGAAAAAAGCAGGGTTCATTTATAGGGCAAAAGCTTTGGACTCTGAGCAAGAACTGGCATTAGGGAGATCCACTGATGCCAGATAGGGAATGGCCAGCTAGGCAGTTTGGAGTCTATCTTTTAGGGCAACAGCTTGTTAAAGAGGATTAACATGATAGTGTTACCTGCTAAGAAGCAGCCTCCATTTGCTAAGGGAAAAACAGAAGGGGCTGGGGAGGGAATGGAGGTGGGAGAACAAGTGCAATCATACAGTCTTGGCAAGAAATGTGAAGACCTGGAGCAGTGTGGATGGAGAAAGGGGGCCCATTTAGAGCTTTTAAGGAGTTGGAATTATTAGAATGTGGTGACTGACTGGATTTAGCTATTTAGAAGCAAGAGGCAAGGAAGGATCAGAAGTTTCTCACTGGAGTAAACAAACATGTTGCTCTCCTCTGGCAAGTAGGAGGAGGGATAATCTTTGGGGAAATATGCTTAATTCTTTCAGGGCATGTTGATTTCAAGTGTCTGTAGAACAGCTCAGTAGACAGTTGAAGCTCTGAAAGAAAAGTATAGGATAAGATTTGGATTTGGAAGTTTCAGGGAAAGATAAATTTTGCAGCTGTGGAAGTACATAACATTGTCTTGTTTTTTACCTACTTACTCTATGCTAGAACAGGACTCAAAACACCCTTCCCTGCATGAGTCAAAAGCCTTTCTTCAACTTAGATCTCAGTTATTAATCCTGATCTACCTGAGAAAGGGTCTTCCAGGTTTGTGGTTGAACTGAAGCAAATGTCCTAAAGGTTATTTCCCTAGAATGATATAGAAGGCACCATCTAGTTTACCTGTTGTTTCTGGTGACATGCTCCTGTAAAGTCACTCATGCTGCTGGGCAACTAAAGAATGTCTCTGTGATATACTAGCCATGGTGGTAGACTAGACACATAGCCATGGAAAGTTGTCATACCTGAGCAACTGAACCACACCAACCTCACCTGTGGAGTTTTCTCTGGAAACTGCCCTTCTGTGCACCCACTCTAGATCACCTAGGGGCAGTTAAGTAGTCAGTTGTTTATTATTTCATGTGTGCACTTCCTTCTCCCTAGATAAGTAAACTGTAAGACACTAGACATCAGGGGCTGCCAGACCCAGTTCTTTACCTCTGCCCCCCTCTTTTTATAGTTTCCTTTCATTTAGACTCTTCACATTTAGTAGCTTATTAGCCCCTTTTCCACAAAACACCATCAAGAAGCACAAAAAACTTGGAGGGCACCTGAATGGCTCAGTCAGTTAAGTGTCTGACTCTTGGTTTCAGTTTAGGTCATGATCTCACAGTTTGTGTGTTCAAGCCCTGCACTGGGCTCTGCGCTGACAGCTCAGAGCCTGCTTGGGATTCCCCGCCCCCACCTGCTTGTGCATGCTCTCTCTCAATCTCTCTGTCTCTCAAAATAAATAAATAAAATAAAATAAATAATTTCGTAGTCTTCAATTTCTACCCAGAGAAACCCACCAAATATAATGTAGGGGTTCTCTTTGTCAGTTGCCTCAAGACATAGTGCCTCAGGACTGGCCTTTGTGCTTTCAAGCTGTGCCCAGATCCAAACTCTTCTCATTGATACTCTGATACTAATGATCTCATTCCTGCTACCAAGAGCCCCTTTGACACCTGTTCCCCCTGCCACAGGTTGCAAGGCCAGAGATGTAATTTTATCTGCTTTTAAGTTTCTATCCAGTCCTCCAGTTCCTCTTGTTTTTGCCACTCTTGAGATTGTAGCTCAGATCTGTCCTTTAGCCCAGTTGCTTCATGAAGTCTTAAAGCTTTGCTACTTGCAGGTACATACAACCCTTTGAGGATCTTTGACATTCCTATAGTTTTAGAAACCAATGTGGCCAAGAATATAGTCAACAATCCTACTATTCACCAATATCCATTCCTTCCCTAACCCTGAGAGGTTAGTAATTTACTGCTTCCTCTCAGGACTGGTGAGTTGTTCAGTAAAATTTATTGAAAGTGACAATTATGGTCCAGATTTTGGAAATTCCATTCATCTGGATTCCTGAGTGAGGATGACTTGGAGCAGAGTCAACGCATCCCAGCCCCCACCAATCTTCGATAGAAATTCAGCATGAGTGAGAAACAAACCGTCATTGTTTTAATCCACTAAGATTTTTTGGATTATTAGCTACCACAGTGTAAACTAGTCTATCCTGATAAATTAAATCACCTTCCTCTCTTTGCTGTTCTTGGGCTCCACTCTTGTTATGTTAACTGGCTACTTATCACTTCTGGGATCTGCTGATTATCAGTGCCAGGCTGATAAATGCCTTGCCCTGCCTTTATGACTAAATGTCAGAACAGAGGATTTGAGTTGGAGCAGAGAAGAGTTTTCCTGAAATAAGAGCTGCAAAGACTATAATTCTAAAAGTTAGAAAAGGAGATGGAAATTTCATTCCTGGTAAGTGCTTAAAAATAGGATAAAGATTGAATCAATCTGGAATGATTTAAGGCAATTCTGCTTGAAAGCAAGAGGATGGACTGAGGCTGATTATAAACTAAAATTCTACTATACAACAAGGGTCCTGCTGAATAGTGAATCTCTACCAAAATGGCTCATCATTGCAAAAACATAGAACAAAAAAGTTTGCTGGACTTATTACAGAAAAAAGGTGCTATGTTTAGTTACATAACTAGTGTGGTGATGTCCCCTTTGACAAAATGAAAGTTAAGTTGATATAACTAATTAAAATCAGTATAATAAAGACTATAAAAGTATATTTGCATACATGCCTCAGGAAATCATGGGAAACATGTGGCACCCCAGAGAACTCACTGTGCAGTGGAATGACAATGTCCCCTACCTCAAGAAGGCTTCAGGACTCTTGTCAAGGATATTGGCACACCAGAGTTCACGGGGGAGTGGGGGAGGAAGATGCACTGGTGTATACTCTAATGACATGTCTTGAGAGGACAATAGTGGAAAACACTAGCCCTAATCCTGATCCAATTAATGGACTGTTTTTATTCATATTCTTTTATCAAAGAAGATGGAACAAACTTTTTTAAAAAACAACTTACTGAATTATAAATTATATTTTTAAAATGTATAGATTTAAAGCAGAGTTCAAAGTATATGCTACCACAGTTACTACCCCATTAAGGATAAGGAACAATTCCACCATCCCTGAAAGCTCCCTCATATCCTTTTGCAGTCAATACCTTTGCATCCATTATTTTGATTTCTGTCACCACAGCTTAGTCTTTTCTGTTCTAGAACATCACATGCAATCATATGGTGTGCACCATTTCGTGTGACTTAATTTTCTCAACATAGTGTTTCTGAAAGTCATCCATTGTTGAGAATTTCAGTGACTCCGTGGTTTGTATTGAGTAGAACTCTTTATGTGAATGGACTACAATTTGTTTATCCACACACCTGCTGACAGACATGTAAAATGTCTCCAGATTTGGTTATTGTTAACAAATAACTAGCAGAGGAATTGCTGAATCATAGGATAGGTGTTTAACTTTATAAGAAATTTCTAAATTATTTCCCAAAGTGACTGAACAATTTTACACTCCTATGGACAATATATAAGAGTTTCAGTTCATGTTAGTTTTACTTTGTTTTTCTTTGATGACTAGTGATGTTGAGCAACTTTTTATGAGCTAATTGGTTACTTAACAATGTTGAGTTCAAAGTCTATGCCTGTGTAGCCATGAATCAAATTTCCTAATTTCCTTGTGCCATTGTGTGTATGTGGGTCTATGTATATGAAGTGTCTTTTGAGTATTTTGTTCATTTAAAAAATCTGTTATCTTTTTGTTATTGAGTTAGAGGGGTTTTTTTCATATGTTCTAAATGTAAGTCCTTTTTTATATATACACATCATTATTACTTTCTCCTCATCTATGGCTTATTTTTTTATTTCCTCAATGTCTTTTGAAGAATAGTAATTTTAATTTATATGAACTCCAATTTTATAATTTTTCCTTTCCTTTTTTTTTTTTTTGGTGTCTTGTCTAAGAAAATTTTTCCTGCTCTAAGATCAAGAAGACATAATCATGAAGATACTCTGCTATGTTTTCTTCTAGACGTTTTATAGTTTTAGGTCTGTAATATGTTTCTAGTTAGCTTTTGTGAAAAAAAAAAGAGAGATATAGGTCAAAGTTCTGTTTTAAAGTGAATATTTAGTAATTCCGGTGCCATTTGTTGAAAAGACTATTATTTCCACACTGAATTATCTTGGTGCTTTTTCTAAAATCAACTATGTTTACAAATTTATTTTTAGACTTTTTAAATCTGTTTCATTGATCTGTCTGTCTATTCCTATGCCAGTACCACACTATCTTAATTAGTTAGCTCTATAGCAAGTCTTGAAATCAGATGGTATAAATCCTCCAACTTTGTTCTTGTTTTACAAAATTGTATTGTCTAATCTAAGTCCTTTGAATTTCCATATGAATTTTGTCATCACTGTATCAATTTCTACCAAAAGCCTACTAGAATTTGGTGGGAAATGCATTGAATTGTGAATTGACCTCTTAAAAATATTGCTTTTTATGTGATGATTAGTGGGTATCTTTCCAGTTAGTTAAATCTTATTTCTATTCTCTTAGCAGAGTTTCATGGTTTTTGAAGTAAGGAAGAATTTTGAAAAATGTGTCAATACATTTGACAATTTGGGTAAAATAAATTCTTAGAAAATAAGCTTTAAAAACTTCCATAATAAGTTTTAAAAGGTAAATTACTCTATATCTTTAAAATACATTAAATTCAATCACAAAGCTCTTTTATAAGATTTCCCACAGGTCATTGACAGATCTGATTAGATGTCTGATAGTTCATGCTAGAATTCACATGAAAGTATAAGGGACCCCTGATAATGAAAACAATTCTGAAAAAGAAGAACAAAGGTGGAGTTTTCATACTTCCTGATTTCAAAATTTGCTGCAAAGCAGAAGTAATCAATGCAATGTGGTACTGGTATAAACATGGACATATAGACCATTGGAATAGAATAGACAACCCAGATATAAACCCTCACACATATGGTCAAATGATTTTTGACAGATGCCAAAGATATTTAATGGGAAAATGACAGTCTTATTAACAAATGGTGTTAGAGAAACTGGATATCCATGTGCAAAGGAATGAAGTTGCTCCCTTAGCTTACATGGTATACAAAAAAATTAACACAAAATGGATCAAAGGTCCAAAATGGATCTTAGGTATACTAAGAGCTAAAATTATACAACTCTTAGAAGGAAACACAGAGGAAAAGCTTCAGGACATTGAATTTGGCAATGATCTCTTGGATATGACACCCAAATTACAGACAATCAAAGAAAAAAAACATAAATTGCAGTACATCAAAATTAAAACATTTGTGCCTTAGAGGAAACTATCAACAGAATAAAAGGGCAAGCCATAGAATGGGGCAAAATATTTACAAATCACCTAACTGATAAAATGTTAATATCCAAAATATGTAAAGAGCTTCTACAACTCAACAACAACAATAAAAAATTTAAAAATGGTTAAAGGAGTTGAATAGATATCTCTCCAAAGAAGATATACAAATGTCCAATAAGCACATGAAAAGAAGCTTAACATCATCAGTCATTAGGGAAATGCAAATTAGAACAAAATGAGATAGTATTTTATCTTTCCCTAATGACTAATGATGTCAAACTTATTTTCATGTGCTTATTGGACATTAGTATATCTTCTTTGGAGAAACTTATTGCTTTGTTTACATGCTTTTCTGCCTTTTTGTTCTGTGTTTATTGTATATTTACCTCTACATATATTACAAACTCCGCAATATGTTGTTATTGCTTTACTTTAAATAGTTAATTTTTTTAAAGTTTGGAAAAGAAAAAAATGTATATTTACTCATATTACTACTTCCAGTGACCTTTACTGCTTTCCATAGATCCTAATTTCCTTCTGGTATAACTTCCTTTCACCTGAGAACTCCTCTTAGCATATCTTGTAGTGTGGGTCCAGTCTCAGCCTTTTGTTTATCTGAAAATGCCTTTAACTTACCTTCATTTTTGAAAAATATTTTCACTTAGCATATAATTGACAGTTCTCTTCCTTTGTCTCTGTAAATACACTGTTCCACTTTTGTCTAGTTTCTATTGTTTTTGATGAAAGGGGTGACCTTATTTCTATCATTGGTTTCTTTTATATAATATGACTTCTCTTGCTGCTTTTGAGATTTTATATCTAATTTATAGCAGTTTGACAATTTTGTGCTTAGAAGTGGTTTTCTTCGTAATTATTCTCCTTGAGCTTCACTGAGCATCTTGGATCTGTGGGTTTTGTATTTTATCAAATTAGAAGATTTCAGCCAATAAATCTTCAGTTTTTCTGGCCCATTCTCATTTTTCTTCTTCTGGGACTTCTCCTTAATTCTGTCCAATATGTCATTGAAAGCTGTTTATTAAAAAAAAAAATCTTTTCTTTGCTTCAGCTTGGATGATTTCCACTGACCTGCTTTAATCCAGTCATTCTTTCTTCTGTTTTGTTTAATTCTTTGTTAATCCCATCCAGCAAATTTTATATTTTAGATACTATATTTCTCATTCTAGCATTTCCATTTGGTCACTTTTTTTTCTCACAAAACACTTGAACATTCCTAATTACCTATCTTTTTACTATTATATACATTTTTTCCCTGTAGATTCTTCAATACATTTGTCATATATGTTTTAAATTCCTCCTCTGATTATTTCAACACTTAGTTCATTCAGAGTATCTTTCTCTTGATTTTATATTTTTTCTCCAATTTTCAAACTTCTTTCCATGTTTTGTAATACTGCATGTTGGATGTTGCGTCTAAAAGAACAACAGGTGTTGTAGATTTTTAAAAAGTATTATGCACATATATAATCCACATTATACACATATACTTTAATAAGTATTATACACACATTGTTATATTATTTTATAATATATCATATCATATTACATTATATTATGTATATTTTCTCAATGAAGAACACTATTTTCTATGTCAGACAGACAGGTGATCAGTTGGATTTCATCATGGATGTAGCTACTTTGGGGCAGGATTGTGACTTGAATCCTTCCCAAAAAGCCTTAGAATCCAAGCATGACGGGCTAATGTGTTTTTCATTCGGCTCCAGTTTCCTGCAGAGCTGCTGAGATGATGTTTATTGACCTTATCAGTCATCAAATCAGGTGGGGTTTGGGTCGACGATTCAGTTAGACTCAATTTTCACCTAGCATTGGATGCTATAAAAGTGGTTACAAACCTTTCTCTCCATCACTGCACACTAGGACCAAGTATTGTCAGACTTCAAACACACAAGACCTTGAGTCTGCTTGACCTGCAAGATGGCTAGACTACTAGACCTGGAGATAATATGACACATCATGAGCCTGCAAGACTGTAAAATTGCCAGACCTTGGGAATAGGAGACTTTAGAGTGTGAAATTGTTGGACTTGTGAGACCATCAGCTTTCTAGATGACAGGACTTGAAAAGTTAGGACTGCAAAGTTGCAAAATCACCAAGACTGCCAGTCTGAGAGATTGTTACTTGGCAGAATGATCTCTGGATTTACAGCTTCTCTAATTTGAAGCCCTACTTACTGGCCACACTGTAGGATTAGAAAATGTTTGTCAGATTTCATATTTGAACAAAGATCATCATTCTCTGGCAGACTTGCTTCTCTAACTGCTTCTAATCTCAGCCATCTCTTCCTCTTTGCTCACCTGTCTTTCTGAAGTTTTGACCAGACTTTAGGAATTTTAGATTCTTTGTGTCCAGAGTTCCTCAGTAGTAGAAATTTTTGGCTTGTCCCTTGATGTCTTATCATTCTGATGGAAATGAACATGCTTCATATCCTTCTATGTCTTAACTGGAAGCAGAACTCCACTGAAGCTAGTTGAGGAGGTGGGAGATATTAAATATGTTGATAGCTTCAATTTGCACCATTCTCTGCTTTTCCCACCCTGATATACTCCCTCGCCCATTGGCTTCTACTTATTAGTTTCAGCTAATGGGGAGAAACTGGGATATTTATTCCCCTGGCTGCCTCTCTGCTGCATTGCCAAAGGCTAGGTGACCCCTCAAATGTCAGAGTCGTTGTCAAGCAGCCCTTTCTACGTTATGCTGTCACCCTATTCAGGAAGCACTTCCTGTCTTCACCCCATGGGATGGTAACAGTATTCTACTGTTCCTAACTACAGGGTACTATGCTCTCTCTTGCAGTTTCCTATACCTTGCCCTTACCTTTGTAAGCAGTCCTCACACTACCCAGTTTGCAAGTGTCATTTGTGTTCTGAGAGACTCTGACACAGGGAGTTTTCAAACAGTATCAGAGCAGGAAGTGCTAAGATGCATGGTGAAGACAAAAACAATAGACTCTTCAGAGTGGAACCTGGAGCTTGGCAGTAGATGTGACTTTTGAAAACCATGTTTATAGAAATGACAAAAGTACACATAGGTAATGTCAGTACAGTTCAATGAAAGCTTTATTTTGGCCATACCTTGTACCCAGCATGTACTCAATGATGACACAAAACCATGATGCCTGCTCTCAAGAAGCTCAAAATCTAAAGAAGAGATATTATTCAAGCCAATGCCACATACAGTGTACTCCACACAGAAAAGTGACACTTGGCGTTAGAACTGATTACACATGAGCATTGTCCAAGGGTTTTTAGAATGCACACCATAGACTAAACTTTGAAGACTCCTGGACTTGATAACATTCCCTTCAGTCTTATTGTTTCATAATTAGAAACTATGAGATAGATCTGGATTTATGCCCCTTTCTTACCTGCAAATTAGACTCAGTTTAAGAGGTATAGCAGATGGGTGAATTCTCAACTATTATCCTTTAAGTCAATCTTGAAAATAACCGCAAACAGTTCACCAGCACACATTTATGTTTTTGACCAGTGCCTCTCTCCCAGGAGGTGCACAGGTGGGAAAATGAGTGGAATCAGAACTCTTTTCTACTCACCCAGCATAAATTATTACTTTCCATTGGAGAATGGTTATTTTCAAGGTTGCCGTAAATCTTAAGAATGAATGTTTGCAAGGCAGCAGAGAGCAGGTTCTCTTATTCCCTCAAAAGGCATGGGGGAAGGGAGCCTAGTAAAATCATCTCTAACTTCCCAGATTACTAGGCAGAGGGACTTCATAGCTTCAGCTCCCAAAATAGCGGGAGAGGAAGACAAAAAAATAGTTATGCATGCTGATTGCATTGTTACAACTTAAATTGTACTCAGATGCGAACTCTGACGTGCCAAAAACAGTGAAGGCCCAGCCTGAAAGATCAGAAAAGTGACATCTGGTGTTGGATGCCCCAGCAGACATGACTAATACCATTGGTATTGTGTAGATTCTGCCTCCACTAATTTAATATTCAAATATGAGGGTCAGCTCCACAGTGCTCTGCAATAACAGGAGATGTAGGCTTCTCAGGAATCACCTTCTTGCCCCCAACAGGGCTATTTAAGGAGGCTGGATGTCTATCTTGTGGCCTGACTAGGACAAGTTCTGTTATTTCCACATGTTGGTTAAGATCCCTTTCTTTGTTTCATGGCTCTCACACATGGTTGAGCTATGAGGGAGTCCTGAGAACTCATCCATAACTTGTAATAAATAAATAACCTCCTCATAGTTTGCCCCTTGGATATTTGCTTTATGCCAGAACATTTGAGTTTTACACATACACACGCATGCAAATATGTTTCTCCACCAAAAATAAAAACCTGATGTTCCCCCCCCCCACGCCTTAACTTTTACTGTTGACACTCAAGAATACCACATTGACTTGAGGCTGGGAGTATTCCAACTAAATCAACAGAATGACCCTGTATCTCATGTGGCTATTTCCAATTGTCGAATTTATCAGCTTGGCAAATATTTGATGAATACCTACTAAGCACAAAGCATTGCGCTATGTTCAGTGGCAGCTACAAAGATTAATTTGCAAATGGCATAAAATAACTGTGTACATTGCCATTTAATCATCCTTTCATGACTCAAAAGACAAATCAGAGCTTTTGAGTAGCTCTGGACCTTCCTGGCAACCTCCAAGTGCCATTAAGCAGCAATGCGGGGTTTAGAAACATAATACCTATAATAAGAGCTACTGGTTATTGACTGTTTGCTCCGAGTGAACTATTACAGTAGGCCCTTCCCATTCAATGTATTTCTCAACAGTTGTACTGCCCTTCACATTCAATATCTTAAAATTCTTACAAGATACATTTGGAAGTCATCTCTATTTTACATATAAGGAAACAGATTCAGAGAAATGAAATAGCCTATATAACATCATATAACTTAGTAAGAACTGAGTGAGAATTCTCTTTGAGGTCTCTCTGCCTTCGAAGGCCATGCATTTTCCTCTATGTTTCATCATCATCTTTAATACAGGAACATAAGTAGTTAATCTGTTCAGTTTCTGAGATACTCACCCCCTCACTTGGGAATGTTGTAACTCCCAAGGTTGAGAATCACTAAATCACTCAGGAAATTTTTGTAGAATTGTATTTTCTGTGACGTTAGAAAAAGTAATACTTTGTTTTCATGTTTCCAAATAAAAAATTCTACTTTAAATATCAACTAATATCCTACTTTTGCCCATTCCCAAACATCCAGCATCTATCTATCTTCTGCCTGAAATGACTGCATTTGCCACACTTTCTCTCAAGAGCCGTGTGTGTGTGTGTGTGTGTGTGTGTGTGTGTGATGTGATGTGTCTTTTACCCCAAATGTCTTTTGTTCAGTTTCCTTGAATTCTTCTATAATTTAGCTCAAAATATTTTATTTTATGACTTCTGAGGAAAGATGCAAATACCTCTCAGAGGGTTAGCTTATTGAGTTGATAGTTCTTAATGTGTTAGCATATTTTATGAATATCTAGTCACCTCCGCAAGGACCCGAGAGATCTGGACTAAGCAAACTTCAAGGAAATGAGTTCAGAAAGCTCTGGGTCAGAGAGATGAAGGCCATTTGGAAAAACCCACTGAGTGATTTGGAAATTCTGTTGAATGTCCTGGATACGCAGGGGACAGTGTGAGAACACTGTGGGAGAAATGGGGATCACACTGGTTACATGGGAAGAAGAAAACAGAAAGAGAAAAATCAAGGCAAATTTTAAGAAATTATATTTTGGCCTACAGATACTTTCTACCCTCTCATCTTTGATTTACAATACTTACGTTGCATTTATGGTACAGTTAGCTCTTGAAAACCTGAACTTAATACTTTATTATCTTTTTAAATTGCTTTCCTTTTTATTTTCCCCCTCAGATAAGGAGTACAGACTCTCTTGGGGAAGGCATGGCTAAAGCGCTCCTTGACAGGAGGTCCCTGACTATCCCCAGGTGCATCTGGAGACAGTGATACATCGAACAACTGAGGGAATTCAAAGCATTCTCCTGCTTGATGATCCCCAACAGCTCCCTACACGGCTGAGCCTTTGGGAAAGCCTGGCGTGCAGGCTGACCACAGCGACAGACCATACCACACTGGGAGAATCTGCTTGGAAGAAGAATGACTTCTCCACTCAAAAATGAGGTGAAGGGGAGACTGGGATATTTTTAAGTGGGTGTTGGAGAAAGAATTAAAGGGAGGGAGAGGAATTGGAGGGGTTAGCTGATTAAGGGTTAGCTTTTAATTTTGCATTGAAGAATCAGTTAACAATGGTTACAAAAGGAAATTAAAAGCCTGGAAGCAGTTGAGGTTTTTGTTATTTCTGAAGTTACGAAACACATCAATATTGCACAGGCCTGTGTTTAATGTGGTATAACAATGTGACAGCCTTTGTGGATAGGCTCTGGAACTCTTTGAATGGCTTCCATGAACAAATCAACATTCTCTTTATTACTGTGACCCTTGGATTGTGTGTGCCCATTTTTCTGGCTCTCAGAGGGCATAGTCCCAAACTTGTCATGAAGTGCACTCAAGCGGTGTGTGTTCAGGGATTTCAGGAAAAGAAGAAAGGCCTGGTTGGAAATGTGGCTGTGAAGTTGAAGAAGGGAAGAGTCCAGGGCAGAATCATCAAGTGACAGTTAAAAGCAGTGAACTGCTGATAATTCTGGTGATGAAATCACTTCTCAAATCCCAGATCGTAGCCAGACTATTATCATGCGTTCATGCTTAAATTCTTGAATCTATGGAAAGAGTGCTGTTAGTGATGGTACAGGAAAGAGGGCTTCTTCACAAGCTTGGATAGATTGAGTATCTGAAAAAAAAAGAACTGATTTCTCAAACTCATTCAACTGACAAAAGAGTGTCATGGAACTACTTGAAGTTGTAGAACAAAATATGTACTAATATCTTAAAGTTTGTATCATTTATGTTTTGGGCCAGAAACTCATCTAAATATTTTGATTATAATTACTAATATAATACTCACAATGATGCTATGGGGTAGATGTCATTATCCTCGTTCAATGCAGGAAAAATGGAGGCTAGAGAGGTAAAATAGTTTGTCCAAGCTAATATCGCAAGGAAGTTATCAATATAGAATTTTTCCCTGGTAGACTGACACCAGTTCCCACACATTTGACCATTGCTTCTACCCATACCTGCTTTATATTCCTATTAAGAATTCATTCCTTTTTTGTTTTTTTTTATTTATTTTGAGATGAAGAGAGAGAGAGAGACAGAGAGACACAGAGAGGGCAGAGAGAGAAGGGGAGAGAGAATCCCAAGCAGGCTCCATGCTGTCAGCACAGAGCCCCATGGGGGCTTGATCCCATGACCATTAGATCATGACCTGAGCCTAAACCAAGGGTCAGATGCTTAACCAACTGAACCATCCAGGTGCCCCAAGAATCTGATCTTAACAGGAGAGAAAGGTAAACACACATTACTATATTACCCATGTATTTGTTGAATGACAAACTTTATAATTATAATTATAAAGAGCAGCTTCTTTAAATAATGTTTTTAAAATAAACTTCTATTTTTTTATCTATGTACCTTTAAAAACCCCACCTCTATCTGTATTGCATAAGAATCATATGGTTTCCCAGAACTCAGAAACCAAGACTCCTTCAGGCACTAGCCGTATGTGAAGAGGAAAACATAAGATCCAATGATATCTATGAGCTCTTCCCTCTCACACATTCCACTATTTTATGCTTGCTGATGCTCTACAGCTGATGTTTTCCTCAGCTCCTGAACTTTGTTAGGACTTTCTGTTTCCTTAATAATCCAAAACATAAATCTTTTTCAACAATTTTGGATTCCATAAAAGACAGGTGATGAACCAGGAGTGTGAAACAATGCAAGAGGTAGGTAGACCCTGAAGAAAACATTATCAGTGTCTGTCGGCATTATGCTTCTGTCCATTTTCTGTCGGAGTTTGTTCAAAAGAAAAGGGAAAAAGGCTGAACATGTATAATCTTGGAGAATGGTTCAGATTATATAATTGAAAGTTATTATAGTGTTCCCTCGGTGGGAAAATAAATTTCCCTTGTACTTAAAATCTTTAAAAAATGGCTTCAGTCAAATAAAAGTCATGTATAAGTAACTTCAATTTTTTTCCATACCTTTTAAGTTTCCTTGTTTCTTATAGGTATGTGGGTGGCAGATGAATTCCTAAGACATATTCTGAGGACAAACACAATGGAAAACTTTAAAATACATCCATTAGTCAAATTATTTGCTGAATATCTAAAATGTATTTGCTGAAGATAAACAATAGGACATAATTTAAAGTTTATTCATTTGCCAACAACTATTTGCCAACATGAGATTTTTAACAAGATCATATGTAGAACTGTGTTCCTCATTATTTAAAAAAATCTTGTACAAATTGATGACTGTGATTTCTCCATTCACTGGAACATGCAACCTTTCCAAAGAGACTATACAACCTTACCAGCCTATTTCAAGGCCCCATTAAATTGACCTTCTTTTTCACCATCCGCCTAGTGTAAACGAACTTTTGCAGCTACTTGTCTTGGTATGACCACTTCTTTATTAAATAAATGTGCAATGTTCCTTATTAGTAAAGGAGATGGGACATCATTGGTTAAATGTTTCCTATCAGGTCATTAAAAATGCAAGCTCAAAGTAAGTTCCGTTTTGGCAGAAAGGCACAATAAGCATTAAAAAAAAAGGTGAGTGAATTACAGCAAATACTTAGTATGCCAATTTATTTAAATTAATTTTTAAAAGAGAAAGAAACACAAGGCTATCAAGGAAAGTTTATAATGTACAAAGGTAAAGTAACAGTCAAAAAATATTATCATCAAGAGTAAAGAAAAAAGCAAAAGAAATGGAAGGGTTGGTAGAAGGATTTCCTTCTGGTCAGATGCTTGGGTGTCTGAATAGTCCTACAGTGAAAAGATGGCTGACATTTGTGAGACTGGAGAGGCTGACAGGAAATATTGCAGAAGAGGTGTGACTAGAGGGGAAAATGGTAACTTGTCTGTTTTTTTTTTTAATTTGAGTATAGTTAGCACACAGTGTTACGTTAGTTTCTAAAGAATGCTACGAGAAAAATAAAACAGTATTAATACTTAATTTTCAGTGGAGGAGAAATAGCTCCAATTTAACCAATGATTTTCTCATGACTTGCTAGGTGCAAAGTGCTCTGAGAATGTGAGACATAGTCTTTATTGTCTATTATATATTGTCTATTATATATAGTATTATATAGAATACTAATAAACTAATATCTTTACTTATGAATAAATAAAGGCTTCAACCCTGAGCTAACTTGTCTTACCATGGTAAAAAGAAATCTTGTCACATTCAGGAAACCACACATAGATCAAGTGGATATCCTATGACATTCAGGTTTGGGTTAATAAACTCCATCCAAGTCCTGCTAAAACTCCTACTGGTTATACCTGCACTGGAGTCTCCTCCGTGAATCTATGCTCCAACACGAGTTTAAAGCAAACACCTACAGAAAGTGGTGTGGCATACAGGACAGAGTATGAACCTTAGAAGTGAAAGGCATGAGTCCAAGTTCTGTCTCCAGGATTATCATCTGTGTAACTTTGGGCAAGCTATTTAAAATCTCTGGGGTTCAGATTTCTTATCCTTAAAAATGGGAAAACAGTACCTTCAGGTTTTGAGGTAACAATGTATATCAAATGCAGAATCCATTATACCACTCTGGGTACATGTTGATCAATGAATGACAGCTGCTACTGATCTTCTAGTTTAATTTGCCCTGGTACAAAAATAAAATTGGCATCTATGATATCACTGAAATTGCCTAATTAAATCATATTCTTAAGCAGGACTGGCTACATAATTCATAGGGCCATATGCAAATGAAAACATGGGGCTTCCTGTTCGAAAACTTTTAAGAGTTTCATGACTGCAATGACAGAGCATTCAGTCAAGCATGGAACCTTCTAAGTGCAAAGCTCTCTATGACTGCACAGGTCATGTCATGAAGCTGATCTTTCTCCTAAGTGATCCTTGGAAATTTTAGACCTTTCTTCAAGAAGAGAAAAAGATAGGTAAACGATACCTGTTGGTGACCAATATCTCTTGCTTCAGTAGATCTAATAATATGTCCATATCAATACTAGCAATCTGGATATATGTTACAAAGGAAAAATGTCAACCACTTTCTCTCCCTGTTTAGTGCTTTGAGTCATACTTCCCAAGGAAAAGCATTTAAGACTCTAGTCTTGATGAAAAGAAGCTTCCATCAATCCTTCTTCATTTTGTAGTACAATCGACCCTTGGAAGTGGAAAATGAATTAGAAAAAACAAAATAAACATTAGAAAACCTGAGGCGTTCTGGATGATGATCAGAGAAGAAAATGTGTTAACAGATGTAATTCTGTTTAGGACTGCAAAATGAGAATACAACTTTCATTAATACTCTGGGCTGAATCCAGGCTTTTGTCTGTTTGATATGGAGAATCCCAACTGTGAGGTTGGGAAAGAGACTGAGATCTATGCACACTAATATTTTTTACAGTTTACATTCATGACTCCAGAGGCTCAGGAAGATTTAATAAATCAAATAAATAAATAAGCAAAAGAAGCATTCTATGATCAGTCCTTCATGCAAAGTTTCCACTGTTATCCAAGAGACTTCCACATGCATAGCAAGGACAGAAGATGGCTCTCTTGCTACCCATTATTTGAAGAAAAATGTCTAGCTTTGATAATGATGTAATATGGCTTTCATCCCTTGAACTTCACAGAAGTCTATTCAATCTTTGCCAATGTCCCCTTTTGAGGAAAGACATATTTGCCACTTTTAATGTTGGTTGAATAGCTTATTAATACTTTACAAGGGATATGTCACTGCTTTAGTTTGGGGTTCTTATGTGGTAAATATTTTCAGCTGTGAGAAATCCTGATAAATTGCTGCATCACTTGGGGAATCATTTTTTTTTTCTTTGAAAGAGAGAGAGAGAAAGACAGTGACAGAAAGAAAGGAGACAGAGATAGAGAAAGAGAAGGGGGGGGGCGAGGAAAGAAAGATGTGGTATTCCTGAGCCCAGCAAAGTCAAATTAAAGAAATAATGCTTAAGGTTTTTAAAGAATGGTCATTGAAATTTTGTTATAATTTATAGAATCAAAGCATCATAATTCTGAATTGAAAGGGTCAGAGAAATCATAGGCCAGAGCTTAATTTCATAGGTAAGGAAATAAAGCCCTTCGGAAATTAATTTACTTACTAAACACCACTAGTTTATATAATCATTCCAGCTTTCTAGCTACATTCCTGTACTTTTCCTACATGACCCCCCTATAGAGTTCATTTCAGGGAAAGCTTTAAACAGAGCCTCCTCTCCCAGAAAATCATGTCCAACCAGGTTTATAAACATTTAGCTATCTCACATAATTTACTTACTCATTTCTTCATTAAATATATTAGATAGGTCTTTCAAAGACTCTACCCCAAGCCCATGCTACATTTGGGACTGAAACAGAGACTCTGTTCCTGATTGCAAGAGATGAAAAACAATGAAAAAAATAAAGATATCAAAACAAAACAACAATGTGGGCTAGGGAAGCCCTCAAGTTTGGAAGGAAATACAGTGTATATGGAAAATGCACAATAACCACACAGTTAATGACAAAGATACGCCATCCGAAAATTGAGGGACATGTAGAAGGATCTCACTTTTCAAAGTAGTAATGCAGGATTTTTTGGCATTGTGGTACAGATCATGGACTTGGAAGCCAGATCACCTGCTTCAAATCTCAGCTAACCCACTTGCTACCTGTGAACTTGTAGACAAGTTATTTAATATTTTGAAACCCTCACTTCCTCCCTGATAAAATGCAGATTAATAGTAGCACCTAGCTCATATGGTGGCTGTTATAAAATGAAAAGAGCTGATCAATTTGATGGCATTTAAAACAGTGTCTGACATGGCAAACAGGGGATTAGCTATTATTATGCAAGTTACAAAACCTTAATGTAACCACTGAAATTACTAAAAATTTGCTCTACAATTGACTGCATCATATTTTTCTACCTTCCAAAAATGTGAATGATCATATTTAATCATATTGTCCTAATCTAAGAGATAAATAACATGAATTTTAGAATTACAGAAATCCTGGCTTTTCTTTATGATCCCCTGTAGCATATTAATCAGCTCTAGACCATGGGTACTCTATTTGGTATTATTTTCTCAAAAAGACAATGCACTTGGGTCACCTGGGTGGCTCATTGGTTAAGTGTTCAACTCTTGATTTTGGCTCAGGTCATGATCTCATGGTTTGTGGGTTTGAGCCCTGTGTCAGGCTCCACGTCATCAACCCAGACTGGGATGCCCTTTCCCCGCTCGTGCAAGCACCAGCTCTCTCTCTCTCTCTCTCTCTCTCCCTCTCTCTCTCTCTCTTTCAAAATAAATTAATTAATTTTAAAAAAAGACAACACACAACATCAGAATGTCTCATCAATTGTCCAGACAACTATTATTATAATTTTGAAGATGGTCCCCAGGATTTATCTGATGGTACAGCCCTCAAAGAATGAAGGACAACAAAAGTTACTATACACAGCTGCTCTGTGCCTTCCCAGGGTGGATAAACAGGAAGGTGCTCTTGTGGGGTGGAAGGAACATGGGAACTAAAGTCTCAGTGCTGGCTCTCCCAATTCCTTGGTTACTTGAGGACAGGTAAGTTGCTTAAATTGTCTGGTTCTTAGTTTCAGCATCCTGACTTTGGAGATTGATAATGTGAGAGCATAAGTTTATTGTGAAGAGAGAGTTTATAAAGTTTATTGTAAAATGAGAGAAGGTATGTGAAGCCATAATTTGTGACAAAAATATAAAGCAATATAACCACTTTGTGTATTCAATTTAATTTCTAGGCTTTGGACTGAGGCAAAATCCTAGTTACATCCCTCTCCCCCTTTCCTCTGAAAAAGCAGGAAATGATCAGATATCATTATGTACATTTTGAATGAGCTTGCTTCACACTGACGTGTCATCTCTCTTAGGAGTTTGCATTATAACACTAATGTGTTACCCTTCTTTTTGGCATTTAATCTCCATTTAAAAGCATTAGTTACTTTAAAGTGAAGCCACAGATGGATCTGCTTCAGCATTTTGGAGTGTGAAGGCTTAATCCAGAAACAACTTGAGATGCACCATGGAGGGAGGCAGGAAGAAGTGTAGGTTCCTTATCTCCCCCTTCACACTTCTATCCTTTAGTCTGAATGTCTCTGAATATTCTGGCAAACACCTCTGTGTTCATAGTCAGATCCTTTCCCATGATGCTGTCTTTCCTTTCCTGTGCTCACCTTTCTGCTGCAGGTACCACTCCCGCATAAACTGCATGGCTCCCACCTCTGACCCAGTTTCTGCTCCAAAAATCTGCAGAATGTAAGTCACTCGGTCAGGAATGAGCCAATGGAGGCAACAGCTTTCTTATTTTGGAGGATGACAAGCTGAAAGGCAATTGTTTCAGGGGCAGGAGAGGACATAGGAGTTTACTGGCAAGATTAGAGCAGATGGGGGTCTAAGGCTTGGAGCAGAGAGCAGGCGATGAAATTGTGATAATGTGACAGCAAAAGTTTAACACATGATCGTGTGGTAAGAAAAAGTACCTAACATCTTGAAATTGTCTCTAATACTGTGTTCCACAGTGTTGTTGGGGATATTGAGGTGGGGTGTTCTACACCTGGTGGCTTGTTGTCAGCAACAAGTGGATGTAAGCTCTGGGGAAATGTCTACATTGAATCACTTGTTGTTTCTGAAGGGGAAACATCAAAATGTTGGAAGCTCGGTGTCAAGGGGATAATAGGGTGCTGGCTGAGATGAGGGGAAGAAATTCATTACAGCCTGCAGTGAAAGTCCTCTGTGGTAAAAAGAAATGGATTGCCCAGCTCAGAGATCTGTGACTTATCTTACAGGCACCATCATAGCATCCCCTCACCAGAAGCCAGATAGGCCTCACTGATAACTCTGCTCCTTACCCAGAATGCCACGCACGGCAATTAGGAGTTCTGTTTTTGTTTGTTTGTATTGGTTGGTTGGTTGGGGTGGATTTCTTCTTCTCTATTTCTCTAAATGTTTCAGACCATTGGCATGCTGAGAGTTTTTACTCATTTGAGATTTCTGTGTTGTTACTTCACTGCTTGTTTTTACTGTTTGGTTGCCTGTTTTGTTCTGAATTTCTGCATGATTACTTTGATTGCATCTCACATTTATCTTCTTTTTAAAAAAAACTTTTTTTTTAAGTTTATTTATTTTGAGAGACAGAGAGAGAGTACAAGTGGGGAAGGGGCAGAGAGAGAGGGGAAGAGAGAATCCCAAGCAGGCTCCATGCCATCAGCACAGAGCCCAATGAGGGGCTCAAACTCATGAGCTGTGAAATCATAACCTGAGCCAAGATCAAGAGTTGGATGCTTAACCGACTGTGCCACCCAGGTGCCCTGTCACGTTTATTTTCTACCTTAAAATGGAAAGAGAAAGTAGGAATCAGGAGGAGACAAGCTCTTTCTCCAAGAGTCAGAGGATAGATGCTTGCTTTTCCTCTTAGTTGGCACCAGAGCTGAGTTACCTTATAGATGTCTAGTGTTGAACCTAAAGGAGGTTTTCATCTCAAAATCAGTAAGCCAAAAAAAAGCACAAATAAAAAATAAATGGTGCTTGCTAAAGATCAACGTATTTTAAAACTCAGAAGAACCTCAAGCCAAATTACCAATTGAGAAGTAAGAGTAAATTTAAGTAAAAATAAATTTAAGTAAACTAAATTACCCCCAAAATTTCAGAAAAGCAAAATTAAATTTCAGAAAATTAATTATTCTTCCAAGATAATGAAGGGCCCTATTGAGAGAATTTGAGGTTAAAACTGCATAGTCTCCAATAAATATTTTTCCTAAGAGACACCGTAGGTACTTTGACCAAGGTGTTTCAGTGCAATATATCAAATTTAATATTCAAGAAAAAGTATATTAGCTTGAAAATG
Organism: Panthera uncia; assembly: GCF_023721935.1. NCBI lineage: Eukaryota > Metazoa > Chordata > Mammalia > Carnivora > Felidae > Panthera > Panthera uncia. The sequence goes on along the minus strand of NW_026057580.1, from coordinate 82,974,495 downwards.
AGAAGACTAGCCAGGAAATATATTCTAACTTCTTCTTTTTCCATTACTTAACTTTAAAAGATTCAAAGAAGTAAGATAAATTGCCCAAAGTCTAATAACTGGTAAATAAGCAACAGGATCAAGTGTCCAAAATTCGTCTATGATTCCAAACCAATCTTATTTCTATCATATCAGAAGGCTAGAAGAAGGTCTTGTAAATTTCTTTAAATCTCTAAGAACAAGGTACTGTTAAGGCAGGTTGAAAATAATGTGAGGATATTGTATTAATTTATCCCCTTTTACTGAGCAAATTTCCCACCCATTACTTGAGAGACTACCCAAAAAATATTTCTTTTTATAATTTTTTTCACATGTATTTATTTTTTGAGAGACATAGAGAGACAGGGCACAAGTTGGGGAGGGCCAGAGAAAGAAGGAGACACAGAATCCAAAGCAGGCTCCAGGCTCCAAGCTATCAGCACAGAGCACAATGCGGAGCTCAGACTCACAAACCGTGAGAACGTGACCTGAGCCAAAGTCGGACACTTAACTGACTGAGCCACCCAGGCACCCCAACAAATATTTCTTTTTCACTGAAAATCCTTGCCCAATTGAGCTTAATATCATTAGGGTTAAATATAGCCTCAGATGCCTCTTGTGCCCTACTTCAAATACATTCAGCCTCATCTCTTTTTCCAGCCATTCTAGTACACCATTATAGGACAGACTTTTTATCAGCTCCTGTGGGGACTTCCATCCACTTACCTCATACAAAGCCTCCAGCCTCTTGTTTCCTACACTCAGCTCATGAAAAGATCTAAACTGATTGTAGAAGCACATATTCTCTTTCTGGATGGGCTGGACTACTTAGTCTGACCCTATGGTTGAGTGAAATTTAATCTCATCAGTGGAATCCAGATTAGTATTATACCAGTGTATTGTAGAACTGTACCACAAATTATAAGAAATGGAAATGAAAATATTAAGAACTAACTAAGTAAGATAAAAACTTGAATATTATACCAATTAAAATCATTTACTTAAATTATTTTTACTTTATGTTTCCTACCATAACAATAAGTGCAATGCAGATCATTAAATGTGCATAGTTTAACTCTGTAATAAGCTTTGTTGGTTTCTACACATTCCATAATGTATATAATACATTATGCCAAGAGGGCACTACCAGAGAAGTATCTGAATAAGGTGAAGGGCTGAAATACAGTTGGTTTTATTTTAATTTTTCAATGTTCCAGTTATTGTTGTTGTTTTAAAAACCATCCAAAACTTGATGAAACAACCATTATATTATGCTCACAAATCCTGAGGGTTCAAAATTCGTACTGGGAATAGCAGGAAGGGGTGGTTTTTGTTCCACAATGTCTGGGGTCTTTGCTGGAAAGACTAAACTGAAGGTGGGGAAATCTTCACTCACATGTCTGGTGGATGGTGCTGGAAGTTGGTTGGAATTTAATCTTGGCTATTAACCAGATGCCTTGGCTGAATGTGACATCTTCATGTAGTCTGTCTCTGTGGGCTAGTTTGGGCTTTCTTACAGAATAGTGGCTTGTCCCAAGAGGGCCAAGGGGAGATGCACGGCATTTTTGTGATTTGGTTTTAAAGCCAGTATCATTTCCCCCATACTCTATTTTTTTAAGTTTATTTATTTATTTTGAGAGAGAGAGAGAGAGAGAGAGAGAGCATGAGCAGGGGAAGGGCAGAGAGAGAGGGAGAAAGAGATAATCCCAAGCAGGATCTACACTGTCAGTGCAGAGCCCCATGTGGGGCTCAACTTACAAACCGTGAGATCATGACTTGAGCCAAAATCAGGAGTCTGACACTCAACAGACTGAGCCACCCAGGCACCGCCCCCCCCCCATATTCTATTTGTTCAGACAGTCCAAAGGTCTGCCTAGTACAGGGAGAGGGAACATGACTTCACCACCCATTGTGAACAGTATCAAGGTTTTGAGGGTAGTTAGAAATGTGATCTGACTTTTATTTAACTGTCATTGTGAGAACATGCAAGCCATCTTTGGAAAATACAATATGTCATGGGTCCCATTTCTGGCTACAAAAATTCACATCCCTCCTACCTTACCACATGCAAGGTACACGCATTTTCTCCCCTGAGACATCAAAATCTCATTCTATTTTGGCATTTTCTTAATGTCTAGTATTTCCTCATCTAAATCAAGTCCAGGTGCAGATGAGGTCCATTGGATGTTGTTCCTCAAGTACTGCTTCTTCAGTAATGCTCATCTTGAGCTGAAGACATGATGACTTAATAGTCTAGTTATCTGTTTCTCAAATACTCAATACTCACTGGTGGAACAAATGCGAATGGCCTTTTTGCACATTCCATTCAAAAAGAGAGAAATCAGGAGGCACATAGTGGTCACACATCCATAGAAATTATTCTCACTTTACCACTCCCCAGTAGTTTCACTTGTACAAATATCAAAATAGTACTAATTTTGATAACCTACCAACATTATATGAATATTTTTAACAAATACTAGCATACTGCTCAAATGAGCCAGAAATTAAATACACTAAACCATTTCTATATTTTTCAATTACAGTTTCACATAATCACTATGTTAGCCCAACATACTTCATTGTGCTAACCATAAAATGCCTTTCCTATAGATCCCATCAATTATCAAATCATAAAACTTAATAATATACTTAAAAATTTGAATACATTCCTTCTGTGTACATTCTTTACTAATGTAAGTTGATTTGAAAATGATTGGGACAACTTTAGATACCTCACTATAGCAGGCTAAAGTCTATGATGGCTGCCGAGACACCTGCTCTAATTCCTGGGACTGTGAAGAAAATGGATTTTACTCTAGTGATTAGGTTATGTCCTGCGGTACAGTTGTATTTAAAAAAGGGAGATGATCTAAGTGAGCTAAACGAGTCACATGAGTCTTCTTAAAACAGAGAGTGTTCTCTGGCTGGTTGAGGAGAGACAAATTGTAGCTGGCCTGGAAGACAGCAAATATCCACATTGTAAGCTGTCTGTGGAGGCCATGTGGAAAGAACCTAAAAGGAGCATTTAGGAGCCTAGAGCCAGCTATGAAATGGGGATATCAGTCTTACAACTGCAAGGGACTGAATTCTGCCAAAACCAAGAATGAACTTAGATGATATTGCCCGGAAACCCTTGAGACAAGACCTCAGCCTGGCTGAGTTTGATTTCAGGCTTGCAATACTCTTGTGAGAGAACCCAGTCATGCCCTACAGACTTCTGATCTACAGAACTGTGAGGTAATAAATGGATGCTGTTTTAAGCTGTTAAGTTTGTGGTAATTTGTTATGAAGCAATAGAAACTAATATAGTCATCCAGGAGACGGGAGTTTTAACCGAGCAAGAGGTTAAGAAGGGAGATCAAGATACATAAAGGAGGTAAGGGATAAAACGCACTCATAGTGAACTGACTCTTCTTCCTTGTCCCTCTCTCCTTTATTAAGTGTACATGTCAATTCCTTCAAAATATGGTCTGTGGGTGAGAGAAGGCTACACTAAGCAGGATATCCATGGTTTTGGTTCAGTCAGACCCGGGGTCAAGTGATTGCTCTTCCATGTGACCACTATCCTGTCTGGGCCTCCGTTTCTCCAAGCATAAATGGAGAATAAATATTAATTTACTTGAAAACATTCTGTAGAAGTTTTAACCATACATTGTTTAACACTACGGAGACTTTTAGGGAGACCAGGATTCCCAAGTTATACGTGGAGCACCATTGTTGTAACCCCTTTCTCCATTTTCATTTCCAAGGATTCCACTTGACTAAAACACTCTTGAATGACAAGGAGAAAGTCGTCCCAATGAGTCTTTTGAAACATACAGTGATAAGATTGAGTCCCTGGGGAAGGGGTCCATGTTTGGTGGAGAGTTAGAAATGTTATCTGACTTTTATTTGACTGAATGAAGTGCCATAATAGTATTCACTAACAGTAGATTTTTAAGAATCAAAAGCAATTTTGGAAGGTTTTTACTTCACTTGTTTTTAACTAGGATTTTTATTGTTGATGTTGGTGATGGTAGTTTTGCTCTGTATTTTAAATAAACATGACATTTTTTATTACAACCCTCCCATGTACTGACTGTAAGAAAAATGCTGGTGTCGTGTTATAATTCAGATAAAGAAGAGACCATTGAACAAAGGACAATGCCACACTTTAACTGTCTGATTATCTCTTCTAGTTTAGATTATCCTATTTGTTAAAATGAAAATTTTATTTTTTTGGCAAAAAAAAAGGATAAGAGAAACATGAAAAGTGTAAATTGAACTTTTGCCTTGTGTTACATCTCCGCTGTTTACCAAAATCAATTTATTTCTGTTTGTTTTACTGTCTATCTGCTGAAAACATATCTGAATCCAATGGAAATGTAAAACATGTGATTTAAAATAGTTTGAGAAAGGAAAAAGGAAGCGTGCTGTTAAATGTTAAAACGGGTTCTGTGGTAAATTGTATACATGCACCACATCAAACGCAAATTGAAGTTAAAATAAATAATGTTACACTGAAAGTTGAAAGAATATAGCAAATCATAAAGATGCTTGTATACTAATTGAGAATATTTTAATTGTTAAAAGATTTAGAGAAATAAACACTGTAGATGGGAACACAATGCTGAAAGATCAGTGCCAGTTCTGGTTTTCCTTTCTAGTGGCTTGGCACCGCGGCTCTGCTGAGCTCCAGCCTCGCCTTCAGAAACAGAAGCAATGCTGTTCAAAGGATTAATCAGTGGCCCATGCATAGGCCTGGGGACATACACATCGGCATTTCCAGAAGCTGGTACAGAAAAACGTGTGTCCTCCATCCTTGCTACGCTGCATTTCCGGAAAGACAGCACTTCCTGGCAAGCGTACCCTGTAGGTTTAGGCTTCATTTGTTCCTGTGTCTCGGGTCTGCGGTGTGTTGACCTCACCAGCTGCTCTGTTCCTCTCTTCATTCTGTTGCTATGAGTCACAGTGTCACATTTTACAGCAGCAAAATACCAATACTTCCTCTTCCAATCTGGTCTCTTGTATGATCTACGTTACCTGGTTAATGTGGCTCAAGAAGAAACATGTCTTCAAGAAAGCAATTAGTTGTTGTGTGTCTCTCTCTCCAATTTTATTGAGCTCCTATCAGTTGAATTAAAATACTTTTTACAATATAGTCTACTAGTTCTTGGATTGTATATAAAAGGCTTCCAGGATTCAGTGAAAATATATTAACATCAGTCAGGCTTTGGGTATATGTAGGAAACAAACATATTTGGGTTTGTGTGTGTCTTTCAAATGTATATATTAATTTTGAATCCACATCTTTTTTCTTCTTCAAAGGTTACCTCAACTTTACCTTCAGGGGACACATTAATTGTTAAGCACAGTCAAGGGATATACCAGATAGAAAAATAGGAACTATTTCATATGTAAGTGGATAATCTATTGTATAAATAAACACCATCAAACATTTCTGACGTCCATCTATGGTATGTCAAGAATTGTGCCAGGATTTACACATATCATATTTAGTCTTTAAAATAGCACAGTAAGAGCCTGAGTGGTTCAGTCGGTTAAGTGTCTGACTTTGGCTTAGGTCATCATCTTGCGGTTCTTAAGTTCAAGCCCCGAGTCTGGCCCTGTGCTGACAGCTCAGAGCTTAGGGCCTGCTTCAGATTCGGTGTCTCCCTCTCTCTCTCTGCCTCTCCCCTGCTCACACTCTGTCTGTCTCTCTCTCTCAAAAATAAATAAACATTAAAAAAAAATTTTAAATAGCACAGTAAAATAAATATTAGTATTTCTACTTTATAAATAAGGAAAATGAAGTTTAGAAGTATAAGTTCATTCACTTTTTTTTCCCCTAAAAGATATGTTTTGAATATCTACTGTATGTCAAACACTGGGCAAGACTTTGGGGATAAAATAATAAAAATCCTCATCATCCATTCTCTCATTGGATTTCCAAAAGAAAGCAATAATAATGTTGCAGTTATTAGGTAACATTCCAGGAATTAACCAGCTTTTCTTTATCAGCCTTTATCACTAAAGGAAAATAAAAATGATGTCAGAAGCCAGTCAGGCTTTTTACATATTGCCCCCAGTTCTTCCAGATATATTAGATCCCAAGAAGGCAGACATTTTGTTTCACTTCAGATCTAATCTGAGATCCTTAAGGACATTAGTTTAATATAATCTTCAATGGTTGGTCCCTACCCAATGGAGCGATCATTTCAGCGCCAGTAATATCTTTGGCCAAATATATAGTTACCAAGTAAATAGGTGCAGCAGTATAGATTCTCAATTCTCTCAGTGATTATGGATGCAGCTGATGAAAACACTTGTTAGTGCTAATTTTTTATGAATAATTCCTCTAGTCAGTTTCAATTTTTATCCATTGACTGTATTTTCAAAGACAGTTTACGAACAGTATAGATTTTAAAAATAGAATTATAAATCTAGAACTTTGTGTGACTTGAGTCCTTTCCTGCACTATTTTTTTTTGCCAAATTAATCAATGTTATACATAAATCTGAGTATAATTTAATAAAATACATCAAGAATGAATTTATCATTTCCTCTGCACTCCAGAACAGGTTCAGGATGAGAAAATAATTCCATCCCAGTTGTGGCATACACTGTTCAAAGGTTAGGAGACTCATTCCTGTCTGGGTGATATGATCACTTAGCAACCCATTCACAAGTAGATGAAAAAATAAATGACAACTAAAAGCAAATAAGAAAAAGAAGCTAGAAGAAGCCAACTTTGGTCCTCAGCACCCAATATTTTCTGCTGCTAATAAAGACCTACTGTTATTACATGTCAACACTTCCTAGAGACCAATGACCACTCCTTGCTGTTCCAAAGATGATTCATTTGCTGTGTCTTCCTGCAAATGAATATCTACTTTCCATTGATAGTAGCTACATTTATATTTCCTTAAAGATAAAGTGAAAATAGCACTGAAGGAACTTAGAAAATATTTATGCATGCAGTCTTTTGATTCCAGAACTTCAATGGTTTTGTATGATTATTGAAAAGACTAAACATTCTGGAATGAAATTTTGGTGGTTACATGCATGTCAACTTACTTGCTGCAAATAAGCCAAGTGTATATTGCAAAGACTGTATATATCATGCACTGGTTTAGCATGCTTTCCTTCCAAGACTGCCAAGAAATGTTGCTTGAGTCTCCACTGGTGCTATTAATGCTGTTGCAAGACCGAGAGCAGCCCACTCCTTCCAACTCATGTCAATATTAGCCTGTGTAAGTATGGTACCCCTTAAGTGGTACAAAATACCATAGTGCACTGGGAGTTCTTTTAGAGCCAGGCTTGAACATATCATGGGATATATACCTCTGTTTACTAATGAAAATGGAGCCACATTTTCCTGTTCTTTCAGCCATATGGGGTTATGATTGGTGTGTGCTTGCCTTTTACATTTCTATTTGATTCTATAATAAGAACCACATGAGACAAGTTTAGTTTATTAGTTCTTCAGTTGCCAACACGGCTATTGTACAACTAATAAAATAAATAAAAATATTTCCCTTGTGTTTTTTCTTATAAAATACACTTGTTATGTAAAGGATAAGCACATACCAGTCACAACCTGATCTGGCATGAATCATATTGTCGTGCTTTTTCTCATTTAATAGAAAACAAAGGAGACATATTTATTAGTTTCTTAATAGCATGGTTGGCTCACACTGGCCTATACCTACACATCAGATATTGAAGGCATTTATTTAGAGAGAAATGGTTTTTGCTGGAGTCTTCGTAAAAAATTTCAAAAACTAGTTACTAACAAAAATACATTTCTGGAAAAAGTATATAATAAAGGAAGTAAAAACAATGAAACACTGCATGTCCTCTTAGTGTCCACAGTAATTTCATTCATCATCTCCTTCAGGGTCAATCCCTAAAAAAAAAAAAACAAACAAACAAAAAAAACCACTGCTCCACTGCTGGTTTGGACCTTTCTGCTGTATCAAGAAGTCCAAAGTGAACCATACTAGCATGTCTAAGACCAGTGTTCCGCCATTCAGTAAACTGAGACCCAGATTTTGAGATTGAGCTGAAATGTCACTTTTTGAGTACTACTTGAAAGTAAGTCATACTGCTTTGAAATGTGTCATTAGTCATGAGTTTGCATAAGTCCTTATTGTTTGGAATAGTCAAGAACCAATCTATAAATATTCTCCTTTCGTATGCGAATGCACAACAGAGTAATGGCATAGGAAAAAATTGGCAATAGAAATTGGTTTTTTACTTGGGAATCTTTCTGAGGAAGTACCTGTGAGCAAAGGACAATGGGAGACCACTTCACTCCACCAAGACATCACATTTCCATGAGCTTATGTTGATCGCCTAGCTCATGAAACCTATCAGAGTTCTTGTTCCTTCATTTCCTGTTTTCAGTAGTAAAGATGCTGAAAGATGAGGGGATTGCAGGGAGTCCCATGCATGCATGCTGGAGCCTTAGTACAGAGCACAAGTGGACATTTTAGAAATGACTCTTTCCCTAAAAGAGTTCTTTCTTGCAAAGAAGTACACTACGTAAGACTTGAATTATTCTGCATAAGATTTAAATTTAATTAAATGGTTGCAAGAAATACTTTATAAAACTAACTTTACCAGTCACTTTTTAAAAGAATAAAACCTGAACATGTTGTTTCAATAAATTTTGGTAAAGAAAATTCCATGTGCTTCAATTCTTCCATTCCCTGGTTTGATCACTTTCTATCATTCTAAACATCTGTCTTTAAAGAAAAAATAAGAATGCGTACTCTTTAAAGAAGCCAAAAAAGATATTTTTGTTATCGTTGTCAGATTTATAACAGGTAAAGATATGTAATATATGAAAAATGATTAAGCAATGCAAGGAAAATGCAGTTTGTTGGGGTAATAGAATATTGCTTTAACTTGTGTTTTGTGCACATATAAATTTATTTACCTATTTAAGAGAATTAGAGCAAAGGGAAGAAAGGGCAGAGTGTAGTCGGCTGAAATATCATAGAAGAAAACAATGTTTTCCAATAAATTTCAAGAGTGAATAGAAGGAAGAGAATTGGTTTGAGTCATTTTCCCACTGCTTTAAGGACCAAATCATAAATGAGTTTGATGGGTACTGAGGATTAGCTTTGACCCCTCTATAGCTTCAGAGAGTCCAGGTCAACTTGGAGAGACTGGAAGTGTTAACACACAGGGGAGAGCAAGGCGATACAGCCTCAGTGTTCAGAAAACTTCTCTGTCTCACACAGCCAGCCAACAACAGCCTTTCACAGTTATGTTGCTTCTTTTTCTATGTCAGGGTTAAGGTCATTTCTAGGGCATAGTGAGGAAATGTGGAGGCCAGGGCTGTCTGCACCACACCTGGGCTGTGAGAAACAGGGGGTTTCAATTTTCAGCCTCTGGATACCACACAACCCAACCTTTACCTGCCTGTCCTCACCCCAGTATACAAATATAAAATAAAGTCAGATATTTCAGAGTAGTGAACTAGCAAGATCAAGGATGGACATTCCTGAAATGCATTAAGACCTTCAGAAAAAAGTAAGCAATAAAGGCAGAACTTTATTATTTAGCTAGAGTCATGGTTCCCTATGTTTAGTTATTTTGAGAGTAAGGGAGGGTTGGGAGGTGTGTAGAAGATGAATTTCTTTTTTTTTAATTTTTATCTTATTTTAGAGAGAGAGAACACATGTGCACACGAGTTGGGGAGAGCAGCAGGGGGGAGAGAGACAGAGAGAGAGAGAGAACTATAAGCAGGCTCCACACTCAGCATGGTATCCAACATAAGGCTTGGGATTATGACCTAACCTGAAATCGAGTTGGAAGCTCAACTAACTGAGCCCTGAAAATGAATTTCAATGATTGTTTTGATACATATGGAAGCATAAATATTGAGCTATTTATAAATATACTACTTACTGAGGACTGAATTTGCAAATACATGTAGTTTATTCTCATCTATAGCTTATTCATATATATATATATATATATATATATATATATATATAAAATAAATTACTCAACCACTCTCCTGAAAAACAAGTTAGAAGCAATAAAGTTGTGATTGGAGGGGAGGCAAACAGAAGGAAAGTGTTTTACTTTAGGGTTCTGAAGCTAGTGAACACCTTTCTCAAAGAATGTAAACCTAATAATCTGACTTATAGTTATGAAAATAGCATTAATAAAAGCTAGCGTTGATTTAACACTTATTCTGTGCTGTGAGCTGCTTTACATACAGTAGTTTGTCAATCCTTTCTGCATACTTATGACTCATTATTGTTATTATTGTCATTTTAATATTATGAGAAAATTGAGACAGTTTCTTCATCTTTCATATGATTTTCCTGTGCTTACTCATAAAGTGGCCGAAGATTCCCATGTTCGTGGGGTTCAATAACAGCAAATGTTATTGTCCCTTTTACAATGAAGAAAACATGTTACTAATGATGCTTGTGACACCGTTGGGCTTCTCTGAGATTTTGTAAATGTAAGTTTCAGATTTACCATGTTATGCCAATTCAGAAGTCTCTTAATTGAAAGTAATAAAGGGGTGCCTGGGTGTCTCAGTCTGTTAAGTGTCTGACTTGGGCTCAGGTCATGATCTCGAGGCTTGTGGGTTCAAGCCCTGTGTCAGGCTCTGTGCTGACAGCTCTGAGCATGGAGCCTGCTTTGGATTGTGGGTCTCCCTCTCTCTCTCTCTCTCTCTGCCCCTCCCCTATTTGTGCTCTCTGAAAAATAAATGAATAAACATTAAAAAAATAAAGTAATAGAGAAGGACCAATGATCCTTTAAAAATACACCATAAATTGGTATAGAGTCATGCCATGTGTAGAACAAGAAGACAGTTGTCAATGAGACATGGTTTCAGGGGCACTGGAAGGTTTGTTTGTACTCCAACATCCTTTCAGAGCAAACTGCTCAAGCTTTCAAATTAGACAAAACTAGTCAAACACTAATTTTATCATAATTATTGTGATCTTGAACTAAAGTTTCTTAATTCGTCCAAGAGTTGTCTTGAAATGAGACAATGAATGTCAGTGCTTTGAATGTGACAAGACTAATACATTTTGTTTCTTTTGTCTTCCCCTTTATTCTTTCTCTTTCATGATCTGACGTATTAGGGAGATATTTTCATACTATGAGTGATAAAAATATATGAAAGTCATTAGAACCTGCCATTGAAAAACTCACATTCTAATGTTATATATTGTGACCTAGAAAAAGCAGTGTGAGCTCTTAAACACTTCTCAGTCATTCGAGTATTTTTTCTGGCTAACAACGGAAATAAAAACTCAGGAATCTATACAAATATTTGGTTTATACAAAGTGGCATCTCACTTCATGTTGTCTTAGGAAGGAGAAATTGCAATATCATAATATCAGTCAATGGTATTTATTATCTCTCAGTCTTTTCCTGTTTTTCACTATGTTCTTATAAAGTTTCTGATAGAGAAAATCAGGAGATCTTAGAAACTGACTTTCATTTATAACCTGCTGATTCACCTAGATCAGGTTACTGGGAAGAAATCCAAATCGGACCTCCTGACCTACCCAAAACAGCATGAAGTATACCCTGCCACTAAATCCTGATTCCTGTGTACCTCACCCCGTCACTAAATATGATTTAGAGGAACCTTTAGAAAGTCAGGTATAAGGATTTAGTGCTTTACATGCAGGTTACAGCTGCTGGACTGGCTTTTATAGTAACATAAGTAAGTAATTTATTAAATGGTTCAGTCATTAGATATACCAGACCTTGAAAACATTCTTGTGAAGGAGGTTACTTTGAGTAGTGAGAAGATTAGCATTTCTCAGCAGCAAGTATTTGTGACAAGATTAATGAGGCACAGGGCAGATGGATTTGTTTCTCTCTTTGTGTCTGCTCTCCTGGTCTCCTTGCCCTTTATTTGGTTGTCTTTTCCTCTGTGGCACCTGCTGTCACTGACATGGATGAGATGCCAAAACAGCATTCCTTTACTTCAACACTATTCACACCTTCTTTTCCCCACTTCTTTCTCCACAGGAGTTATTCCTTTCTCCTCTTCTGGGATTGGCAAGGGCATTATTTCAGTTTCTATAAGAAATGCCTGGCAGGCATTTTCACATTAGAAGAAATCATAAAATTATGAACAAGATCAGAAACACTTCTTACTTGTTTCTTTTACATTAAAATTGTGTAATTAATTATGTGTCAATTTTCTTTAAGGTTATGTATGTGTTTTAACACATCCTGCATTTTCCTTCCAAGTTATCACCACTCTATGGTCTCCATTTTGTCTTCTAGGAGGATGTAATGTGCTTCTTACACTGGCCACTTGATAGAATGTTTATGTTCCCATGTTCTTTCTCATGCTGTCAGGCACCAGAGACAGACACTGTCTTGCTTTTGTGAGCTTACTTCTCTTTAAAAGATTTATATCATGCAGACTAATAACAAGTGTACTTTCCTTTAACAAAGCCTCCAACTTTGCTTCTGTTTGTTCTTCTTCCAGCTCAATTTCCTCTGATGCCTTCCAATAAATTGCCATCCTTTTTATCCACAGAAGTATTCTAAGTGTGTTTTTTGCTTTAATAAAACACACTTCTCACAACTTATAAAAGCTAATGGGACAGAATTTCCCATTTGTGTCTTTAGTATCTGCCAACAAATTTTTATGATGATCCCAATCACTAGTTATTTTTAGGTTAAAAGTAATGGCTAAGATATTTAAGGCTAAAGAGATGTTAAGATCTGTGGCTACCCAATGGGCACTCCTGGTTGGGTGAGAGTCTAGGGGTCTGGTAGTTTGGGAGAGCAGCAAAAGCACATAAAATACTGGATTTCTATAGTTAGTGAGTATGCTTTATTATATTTTTGTAATCTAATTTTGAGTTTACATTTTGTTACTGACTTTATCATTCTTGATTTGACTGTAAAACTTAATAAAAGCAATTATTTATCAATAGAAACCATGCATTTCAAGAAATAGATTATTTAATTAGAGTAATCATGCAAAACAAGCTTCAGTTTCTAAGAAAGTGTCTTATTTATTGGGCGCATCTAGGAACCTCGGTAGAGCATCTGCAGATGGGGTTATTCAGGAAGTGTTCAACGAGTATTTGGCCAATAGCACAACTGACATTTCAAAATTTGGGAGGAAAAAAAGATTGTTTACATGGTTAAAGACTCTAGAATAGAAAAAAAATAGGCAAAGTGAAGTAAAATTTTCCCACTTACAATTACAAATGGGGCTAAAAATAAAAAATGATCTGAAAGTTATAGTATTTTCAGTACAACGTATTCGATAAGAAAGCCAATACTAGAGTCAAATTCTGGCTAAAATGTCCATCTTTTCGGATTTTTTCATCTGTAAATTGTAAATAATAAGAATTATTATTTTGCAGGGTTATCCTAAAGATTGAATGAAATAATGTCCTTAAAGCTCTTGGAGCAGTGATCAGTAATAGTTAAATAATTACTAAAAACACTGATGGGGCATCCGTGTGGCTCAGTCAGTAAGAGTCCGACTCTGGATTTCGGCTCAGGTCATGATATCGTGGTTTGTGAGATTGAGCCCCACGTTGGGTTCTGTGCTGACAGTAGGGAGCCTGCTTGGGATTCTCTCTCTTCTTCTCTGCCCCTTCCACACCTAAGTAAATAAATAAACATTAAAAAAAGCACTGACGACCCTCTTAAAGTATGTTTTATATAGAATAACATAAGAACCACACAACTCATAAACAATCACAGATAAGTGCTAAGAATAAGAATAGAATAGTGTTGATAAAGACAAGACCTGTGATGAAGGGAATATATCAGCAGAAGGGAATATCAGCAGAAGGGAAGCACTTTAAAGCTATTGGTATGTGAGAATTAGGAAAGGAGAGAAATAGACCAATTGGGGTAAGAGGGTGCGATATTTAAGGAAATTATGAGACATCCCAAATTCTAAATTCCACTTTTACTCTGCATTCCTTATGAAACAAAGTTATTCTTAAACTAGAAAAGACAGAATAAACATTTTTAAGAGAAGATGGAAATTCAAGATAGGTTACAAGATTGGAAAAGAGTCCCTAGCTGATTTTATGTTATAAAATTTCTGGGTCCATTCGTTCTTTATATAAAAAATTTCATTATACATGTGACCCTGTCTCCTGATACAACTTGCCTTTCACACAGTTATGCCTTATACAGTATTTCAATTCACCTGGAATGCTTTTCCTTAATTTTTCATTTGGAAAATGCTATTGTTTAGACAAGAATTTCCCAGCTTCCCTTGGCAGATCTAATCACTTCCTGGCCACCATCCAGTCTGTGCACGTCTCTGTTTAATATCTGTGAGAACGTATTGTAATGATAAGATTATATGTCATTAATGTTCTCCTGTCCCAATTGCGATCTTCTTATGAATACGGACCATCAATCTTTATATTCCGAGATCCTACCACAGAGTATGGCTCATGGCCAGAATTCAGCAAATGTTAATTTGACTTAATTTAACTTAAAGGAGATGAATGGTTTTGCAGGAACTAAGGGCTCTTGACAAGAAAAGGCTTTAGGGAATGTGCTGGAATGATAACTATCTCAATAAATGACAGAAATTACATAAAAGAAGGAGTAACTTCAGAGGACAGAATCATGATTAATGGGTCAAAGTTAAAATGAAATAACTTTGGCCCTGAAAAGAGCTAACCTTTCTATCAGAGCTGTTCTCACCTGGAAAGGGTTATCATATATGGTAGCAAATTCTCTGCTAGGATATGTGCTTAAGTAGGAACTGAGTAATCGATTTGGGATGTGGTACAGCTAGATCTTACAAAACACAAAGGTTGGATTTGAAAACCTTTAACTTTCCATTTATAGCTCTAAGAGTCTATGATTGTCCTCAACTATTAATGACTCAGTCTGGAGACTGCAATATTGTACTAATTTTTTTTTTCATTCAGAAAGACTATGCTTATCTCAACTACCATATTCTCCCATGTAATAATCTCTCCTACATGTTTATGAAACTTGTTCTTTACTGCAGGTCCAACTTTTATGAATGTTTCCCTCCCAATAAACCCCGCCACACCATAGGTACCTGCGATGGAGGCTCCCAAACTTGGCAACTCTGAAACATTATTGTGAAATTTCCCCCACTTTGTTTTGTAGTCCTAGCTTCGCTGGAAAAAAAAACTATTATGTTTAGGAGACTATTAGTATAAACCTGAATAATCAGAAAGGGGCTCAGTTCTGTAGACAACAATAATAATAATTGAAGTTGGCTTCTTTAGTGTCTGGAATTCCAACTGGGACAAGCTCAAAGCTTTGGTTTATCATCATAAGAGAGCCACAGAGCCCTCAAGAGCCCTTTCTGGGATTCCAAAGAAAATCTACCAAGGCAGAAACTTTTTCTTCAAATTTTTTTTTATTAAAAACAAATAAAGGCAAACACAAACACATTCCAATACAGAAGCACTTCTGAAGAGCCACAAATCCACAAGGTTCCAAGCCTCTGGCTACTCCAATCTGCTGCTATAAAATGCTAGACATAATTTCAGCCAGCATGGGTCTGCCCCATACAATAATCAAAGACTGCAATACTACCACAAAAATCAGGCTCTCTTCTATATTACCACTACCTTTGTTTATGTCCTTAGAGTTTGTATTTTCTTCTTTTTATGAAAAAATTTTATTGTTTCTTGAATGTTTCTTGTTTGATTTTGAAGTTAATATTCTTATTCTATCTTCAGCTCTGCACTAATGGCACATATGCTTTGTTTATCTGTATGGTGGCAAGACAATTTCATGATATGCCCGCAGCTTATAAACTGATCAGTGGGGTCTGTCTTCATGGTGCCATGACTAATGGACATCTGGAATTGTCAGTTGTGCCTTTGTGAAGTTGAGCCATGACTTGAACTAAAGCTACAATGTGAGCAGTCATTTGAACTTCCCTGTCACTTGCTGGGTGGAAAAGAAAGAAGGAGAAGCATAATCTGTAGTATGAAGAAAATTTTCCATTCTATTAGCTTACATATCCCATCATCTGATACAATACTTTTACCAAATTTATGCATCTACTAATGTAGGATAATATTATAACTGGTTGATTGAGTTATGTATATGCTGTATTCCAAGATTCCTTCTGTTTGTTATAGTCTAAGAACTGCTCAAAGTGTAAAGTAAAAGTAATAACACAACATAATTATAGCAGTTTCTCTTTTAAAGCATTATGTGTGTATTTAAGAGAAATGATATCAGAATACACTAGCTCAACTTAATAGGCAGATAATCAAATATACCTGCTTCCTTCTATCTGAGGAGACAGTGTGACAAAGTTAATAATTACAATCATAATCTCTGACATATATGTAGTATTTGTTGCATATAGCACTATTATATATTCTTAAAATATATTAGCCTATTTAATTTATATATATGGTAGGTGCTATTATTATCTTCATTTTATAGATTAAAAAACCTGATCTCTAGAGAGATTAAGTAATTTGTCAAGAAGAGTTGAAATGAACTTAAGGCTAGAAGTTTGGGTACTATTTTCATATCCAAAGCTTCCTAAATGATGATAGTAATGATTCAGCTTGTGTTATACATGGACTCCTACTACCAACTGCTGGGCTTCAGGTATACTTGTCAAGCAGATGAGACAGTCTTAATGGAAACATATTTGTACCCTCTGGAAAACAATTCAATCTACTGCTGTATAGTGTGTTCAGACACGCTGATGGGTAACACTGGTGGGGTGGCTTTCTCAAAGACTTTTAACACATGATCCTGAATACATTTCCCAGAAAGGATTCCCCCTAAGAGAAACTAAGCCAGGCATGATGAACTTGACCTGGTGACTCATTTCAGCCACAGAAGAAGAGTAGACATGTGAATTACTGTGGGGGGCTGGTGTTTGAAAGCAAACAAATGACACCAGGGCCCCAAATCATGCTTCTTTGGGCCACATCAAAGAGAAACACAAAGGAGAAGACTATTTTCCCAATTTAGCACCCATTGCCAACTGGGGTCTGAAGAGGTGCCAGCAGAAACTATAGCATCTTCAAGAGCAGGTAGGAATAGCCCACTCAACATAGTGGGTTGGGGCTTATTCATCCAAGAAATACTTGGATGATATTTTGATAAGATGTGAAGATTCTACTCAAGCAGGTCAGGGGAAAGTGAGAAATTCTGGCTGAATGGAGCTCAGGGAACTTACTGGATCATGATTAGTTAGGAAGGGCCATGAAAAAAATTGGGGATTTCACATTTTAATAAAGTAAAACAAATTTAGTAAAATTTGATCTGGAAACAAAACAACAACTATATATATATATATATTATGTGTGTATTTATATATATATGTGTGTGTGTATATATATATATATATATATATAGTATACATGCAACCTCAAAATAAAGGACATTCCTTGAAATTAAAAATTTGGTTTGTGAAAAGTCCATACCTTATGATTTGTATTTACTTCAACTCTGAAACACTTCATCACAGGCTTATATAGATTCACTGAGAGATGTCTGGAAACAACCAATGTGATGGCAGTTGCACTGGGTCATCTGGTCTATGACTTTGAAGTTTCAAAAACTCATTATTGCCAGTGCCAGGGGATTATCAGACTTTGAGAGAATGAATTATGCAATCTTTGATATACATAGAACTAGAGTAGCTATCAAAATGCTAATTTATTCTTTTAAAATGAGAAATACATACAAAAATTGAAATATCCATATTGGCATGAGTATTATATTTTCTCCCTACAGCCCAACCATCTGGAATTGTATCAATCACATTGCTTTCTGCTATAAGATTTTCTTCTCCTAATATTTATTGAACATCTACAATTTGCCAACATTCTAAGCTCTTTGCTTTGTATTAACTCTTTTAGTCTGCATAACAAACAACTGAGGAAGCTGAGTTACAACAATGTTAAAGTAAACACCCCACATTCATGCATGGAGCAATTAGCCACGCTGAGATTCATAACTAGACAGTTGGCTCCAGAGTCCATGCATTCATCCTCAATAATATACTTCCTTAAGCTATGAGATAGTTTGAGTTATGGAAAACTAAGTGATGAACCAATGAGAGTCTCAAATACGAAGGCGGAAGTAGTAATAAAAGGAATACAAGGAATTGAGTTGTATGAGTTCATATATTTTGAATGTTAATCCCTTATCAAATATATCATTTGCAAATATCTTCTCAAAATCACAATGAGATTTTACCTTATACCTGTCAGAATGGCTAGAATCAAAAATATAAGAAATAACATGCATTGGTGAAGATATAGAGAAAAAGGAACTCTGGTTTACTGTTGGTGGGAATGTAGATTGGTACAGACACTGTGGAAACAGTATGGGGGTTCCTCAAAAAATTAAAGATAACAATATCACATGATCCAATACCTCAACTACTAGATATTTATCTCCCTCCCCAAAAAAACACTAATTTGAAAATATATATGCACCCTTATAGTTTACTGTAGCATTAGTTTTAATAGCCAAGATATGGAAGCAGCCCAATTGTCCATTCACAGATGAATAGATAAATAAGATGTGGTATATGTACAATGGAATATTACTCAGCCATAAAAATGGATGAGATCTTACCATTTATGACAATATAGATAGACCTAGAGAGTGTTATGCTAAGTGAAATAAGTCAGACAGAGAAAAACAAATACCACATGATTTCACATATATGTGGCAACTAAAATACAAAATAAATAAATAAACAAAAAGCAGAATCAGACTTGTAAATATGGAGAGCAAACTGATGGTTGACAGTGGCTAGATGGTGAAGGTATGGGAAAAATGGGTGAAGAGGAGTGGGAGATACAGACTTCCAGTTATATAATGAATAGGTCACAGGAATAAAATGAACAGCATAGAAAATATAGTCTATGGTATTATAATAGTGTTGCATGGTGACAGATGGTAGTCTGTCATACTTGTGGTGAGCATAGTATAATATATAGAGTTGTTGAATCACTATTCAGTATACCTGAAACTAATATAACATCATGTGTCATCTATACCCAAATTTTAAAAAAAATGAAGAGAAAAAGGAAACATAAAAGGACATAGTAGCTATAAAGGCAGAAAGCAGTTATGTGCTAAAGGTATTTCTCTCATCAATTTATATTAAAGACCAGAAATAATTAATGTTCATTAATTAGGATCTGAGGTCCCACAATGGAGAACACATGAGGAAGATATGTACCCTTATAACACCCAAGTTGATATATAACTGACTAATAACCTATATGGATATAGTAGCATCTTGGATGCTCTGTACTATCAGACATTCTCTAAGCTTATAGGAGCATTAAAACAGGTTTCTGAAATGGATATAAATATTTTAGGGTAATCAGCAATATCCAGAAACTGGCTTGGGTAAGATGGACAGAGTGGAAAACATTTCTCATTTGAGACTTAACTATAGATTCCAGAATATTGTTTCTCATCTAATGTTATAGATGGCCAAAAAGTAGACTACAAACACCAGCATTCATTGGTTTTATTTTAGAGGATCATAAAAGCTTAATGTCACAACAGCACTTAACAGCAATGTTGACTATTTTCACAATCAAAATACTGGCAAGGAACCATTCTAAATGTGATCTCTTAATTTCTTTTTCATTTATGATAAAGCCAAATTTGTTCTCTAACTTGCCACAGTTTTGTCAAGACCCTTTGTCAAGAGAACACGTTCTATCTCATGTCTTTTGTGCTAAATGCCTAGTGATCTGGTTCCATTACATGAAAATTAAACAAAAGCTGACAGGCCTGGGTAAATTTTATTGAGGCTAAGAGTGGTTAATTGCTTTTATTCATTCATTCCCTCCTTTAACAAGTATTTATTTACACCATATGCCAGGTACAGTTCTTGCCCAAATTCACTCAGCTAGTGAATGAGTAAGTAACATATGCTTGACTCAAAAACCCATGCTCTTTCCACTGTACCATATTGAATTAAAATGGTATCTTTTAAGAAAATCTAAAATAGCATTATAGACTGAGTAAAATAGTAAAAGACTTACTATTTAAAACAATCATATTCTCACAAAACCACATGCAAATAATATCCCATATTCCATACATTTATTTCACTTTCCTGCTGGCCAATACCACAATCCTTCAGATTAGAAAATTTGGCTGCACTACAGAATACACATTGGAAATCGAGCAACACCCAAGGCTCCATTAAGGTCATTATTCTTGTGGATTTCTTTTCCTCCCACAGGGACAGACATATCAACTTTTCTATATGTTTTGAAGAGCTTAGCCACATGATTTTAATCATTTCTCCCAGGTGGCTCTTAGAACTTGCATGGTGGCCCTATATATTATCCAACCAAGGACAGGTTCCAGTGTATTTGATGAATGAGCAGGAGACCAAAATCAGAGACTTGAAATTCTCTTCCCCAAGGAGTAATAGTTTTACCTTCTATTGCTTGGGGATCCTAGGGAATCTGAATATTGGAAAACAATGTAACTTAAGGTTTTGAGCTGGACCACAATTTGAGATCACCTAATATTTTTTTAGCTATTTTTACAAATGTTCTGGTTTGGATAAAACCTAAGCTATGTTTTTCTAAGTATCTCTCTTTTCAATTTTTAAATTTTTGTGTATTTTAATGGAAATTTAATCCTCAATATTAGTTTATTTACAGTTAACTCATCAAAGTATATTAATAAAAACATATTTCCCAATTGGCTTTACAATAAACTTTTTTATAAACTTTAGAATGAACACACACACACACACACACACACACACACAAGTCTCATGCCAGGAAATAAAACAAAAAGAAAATACACAGCACCAAGAAGTTCAGGTTGGGTTCAGATCTCAAAAGCCACAGGTTCCAAATACTTCTAAACTTGGATGATGGTTTCTTCCATCCAAGAATGTGTCCCACATGTCACTGAATGGTGCAACCACAGTAACCACAAGTTTAACCTAGTTCTCTTGTACTTTTTAATTGACTTCAGCCCAAAACTTTTCAAAATGTAGACTTAATTGAACTTCTCTAAAATATTGCAATTAAGATGCATTTTTCTTCTGACCACTGGCATGTGAGGCAATGTCAATCATTTTTCCTTGGTATCAAGAAATCTCTCTCTTCCTCTTCACTTCCAGGCAATAGAGCTATGAAATTTTTATTCTGGGAAGATAGTCTCTTATCTTTCTAATATATCTTATTGGCATACCTCAAAAATCTTTGACCAGTACATATGTTAGTCATCAAATATATATTCAGCTATTATTGTAAGTAAAGTGCTTATTTTACCAAAAGTTAGTTCAACAGATATATACAAATTGTCTACTATGGCATAGTCATCTGCCAGCCAAGCTAATTCACTGAATGATATGAAAGCAATAGTGCAAAATATAAGTCAGAATTGAAGATTTATAATATTGATAATGCATCTCCCTCCATGGCCATGATAGACCTTTTAACCTATTAGACATACTTTTTTGTGAATCTCATGTATGACTTTTGAATTTTTTTCAACTGTATTCCAGAAAACCACCACCAAAATACTGGAGTTGGTACAGCAGATACAACCTATACTCTATTCGCTTATTATGTGCAATTACTCTGAGGGATCTTCAACTCTTAACCATGGGTGTGTTGCTGGGGTGCAGTGATAATTCATATGAAATTGTTGTGTCTGTATATTCCCATCATATACCTATATAGTCCTATTTAGTATATGTTTACTAAACACTGTCAATTACTATACTCATCTGATCTTTCCTTGGTTATTTCTTTTTCTCATACTTAAGATTAGAAAAAGCAGAAACTGATGGGGCATCTGGGTGGCTCAGTCCATTAAGTGTCTGACTTCTGCTCAGGTCATGATTTCATGGTTCATGAATTCAAGCCCTGCATCAGGCTGTGTGCTGACAGCTTGGAGCCTGGAGCCTGCTTTGGATTCTGTGTCTCCCTCTCTCTCTCTGCCCCTCCCCCATGCATGCTCTGTCTCTCTCTCTCTCTCTCAAAAATAAATAAACATTACAATTTTTTAAAAATCAGAAACTAAAACAATACCTATCCAATGAAATGAAAGTCTGGGGCATCTGGGTGGCTCAGTTGGTTAAGCATCCAACTCTTGATTTCAGCTCAAGGCATGATCTCAAGGTTTGTGAGATTGAACTCCACATTGGCTCTTTGCTGACAGTGTGGAGCTGGCTTGAGATCCTCTCTCTCTCTCTCACTCTCTCTCTCTTAAAATAAATAAACAGGTGCCTGGCTGGCTCAGTCAGTTAAGCCTCCAACTCTTGATTTCAGCTCAGGTCATGATCTCACAGTTCATGAGTTCGAGCCCCATGTCAGTTTCTGTGCTGACAGCGGGGGAACCTGCTTGGGATTCTCTATCTCCTTCTCTCTTTGTCCCTTCTCCACTTTCACACACACACTCTCTCTCTATTTCTCTCTTCCTCTCAAAAATAAATGAACATTTAAAAAATAAATAACCATTTAAAAAATAATAAAACATTAAAAAAAGAAAGTTTAAGCCTGTCATATTTCAACAAATAGTGAATATGTATTCCCTATTTATTACCTTAGACAGACTAAGGCATCAAAAGGCAGACGACCAGGGTCACTTATCCCCAATTCTCCACCTGTCTCCATCTCTCTGACCTTGACTAAACCATTTATTCATTCACCTATTCATAAAACTAATATTTGGAAGCAATTACTTTGGGACAGGCACTCTTCAAGGGCCTTGGTTGACTTATCTGAAAAAATGAGGAGCATCCACTTCTTTCAGCTTACACAGAGAGGACCCAGGCTATTATGGTAGTTCCAATTCTGGGTTTTTTAGAGAGACTGTTGTTTTGAACTGATGTAGAACAAGTTACTTAAGTCAAGTAGGAAATCAGCCTTCATTAACCTCCCAGGAATGTCATAGAAATGACCCAATAGATAACTGTGACCGCTACAATATCCAGTTCCTAGTTTTTCTTCTTTCTTCTTCCTTTTTAATGTCCTCTTCTCACATTTGGATTTATTTCTTTGCTCTTGCCCTAACCCGAACTAAAACTTCAGAAATACCAGGCTCTCTCCAATATTTGTTCATTTTTTTTCACCTTTTAAAATAATTTGTCATCTCTATTCTTCAAATTAACAAATCCTTAACAAATTAACAAAATCTATAATTAATGAAATATGACATTGCAGAATACATGAGATACAGTAGAAAAAGTGATTAAGTACTTTTTACAATAAGTAAAAAAGAATGAAAATAATTAAGTCAAGAATTTAGTTAAATAAAATAGAAAAGTAACAAAATCCGATCACCTAAAAAATTTGAAGAAAAAAACATGGTAGGTTGAAGAACATCAATGAATGAATTATAATAAAGAATATATCAGGAGCTTGGGTCGCTCAGTCTGTTAGGTGTCCGACTTTGACTCAGATCATGATCTCGCAGTTTGTGAGTTCAAGCCCTGCCTTGGGCTCCATGCTGACAGGTTGCAGCTTGGAGCATTCTCTGGCTTCTATGTCGCCCTCTCTCTCTGCCCCTACCCTGCTTGTGCTTTGTCCCTCCCTGTCTGTCTGTGTCTCTCTTTCTTAAAAATAAACAAACATTAAAAAATTTTAAGAAAAAAAGAATATATCATCATGTCTAAGGTTAAAATTCTAAAACTTTACTGTCTAATATAGTACACTAGCCACATGTGGTAATTTAAATTTGCATTTTAGTTAAAATTAAATGCAATTAGGTATTCAGTATCACTAGCCAAATTCCAAGTGCTCAATAGTCACATGTAGCTAGTGGTTACCATATTATGCAATACAGACATAGAACTTTTCCATCCTTGCACGAAGTTTTATGACTGCTGATTCTAAAATCAGAAATGATACAAAAGAACTCACTAAAACAAGAATTAACACTCTTCTAGTAAATGCAACTAAAAAGGAAAAATAAATAATGTACAGGTGTTAAGGAAGAAGTGAAATTATATCACATTGAAATATAATGTCATAACTGAAAATTCTAATTCATTTATTTAGGAAACTATAACGAACAATAAGATAATTCAGTAAGTAGGCTGAGGACAACATCAATATGCCAAAATTAATAGCCTTCTTTAATATGGAAACAATTTTCAGCTGCAAAGCATAAAAAAGAACCCATTACAAATAACAACATAAAAGATATAAATAAATTTAATATTTAGCAAGAACTGTACGAGAAGGATATTACAAAAGAAGATAAGTGAACATACACATTCTGTTCTTTGACAGGAAGATTTCAAATTTATATAAGATTTTTACTTATCCTGATAAAAGTACTGAGTGGATTATTATAAATAATTTTTTTTTTAAATTTTTTTTTAACGTTTTTTATTTATTTTTGAGACAGAGAGAGACAGAGCATGAACGGGGGAGGAACAGAGAGAGAGGGAGACACAGAATCGGAAGCAGGCTCCAGGCTCTGAGCCATCAGCCCAGAGCCCGACGAATAATTTTTAAAAATATTTTTAAAACTTAGACTAAGTAATTCTAGAATTTTTATGGCAAAATAAATGTACAGGAATAAGCATTATTTTAATGTCTTAAAGTAAAGAAAAATAAAAACATGAGATAACACACTATAATGTAAAGCTTTATTAATTAAAGTAGGATTCACACTAGAATATCAATATGCAAATATATCAATGTAATAGATTAGAGTGTCTTGATATAACCAAATTTGTATTGGGATTTATAAAATTCTATAGATAGTATTCACAATCTTTGGTCAAAAAGGAATCTGAATTAATTAGCCAGGAAAGGTAGAAGCTATATTAAAATATAATTATTCACTACCTCAAACCTTATGCCAAATACATTTCAGATAAGTCCAGGAATTAAACATAAAATTTGAAACTATAAAACTAGTAGGTCTTATTATGAGACAGATATTTCTAGTTGATATGCAATATGCAGAAGCCATAGATAAACATATTGATAATTTATCTACATAATTTTTAGAAATATTACATGAAACAAATAACATAGTTAAAGGCAAAAGACAAATGATGACTTGGGAAATATATGCAATAGATGTAAGAGATAGGGGGCAACTGCATAGTATGTAAATATATTCTATTACCAATAAGGAAAGAGCCAACAACCTAGTGGAATTTAGTTAAAGGACAAGAACATGAATTCACAGAAAAAGAATTATTCAGCAATTTTGGATGGATGTATGAAAGTTGTTCAAAGTCATTCTGAAAATAGGAAATGCAGATTATGTATATAACATCATACCATTTTATACCCACCATATTGATAAAGATCACACAGATTGATTATAAATAAACTCTGTTAACTTGGGTATGGGGACTGGTCCTCTTGAGTATTATAAACAGTTCTGTAAAATAAGCAACCTCGTATGTAAGTATTTTCATACTGTCAAAATGCACATATCCCTCCACTCATCAATTCCCCTTTTGGCATCCTCCCAATATACTCACCCTTGTACTCAAAATAGTATTCAATTGCTTACAGCATTGGTTATTATAACTAAAGAATGGAAATAGTCTAAATAAATATCCAACAACAATAATTGGTCATATAAATTATGGTTTATCCATAACATTAGGTAGCCATTAAAAAGAATAAAGCAGGTCTATATACAGATAAAAAATTATTTATAAGATATGTTACTAAGTAAAAAATAGTCAAAGGGCAGAGCTCTCTATACAGAAGTTATAAGTTGCATGAAACTCATGGTGTAAATACTCACAAGACCCTTTTAAGAGGGATTGCCTCTGGGATGAAAAAGTGAGGAAAAGGGGACATGGGGTAAACAGGAAACTTACTTTTCAGTATAAACTCTGTACTATATGATTTAAACACTTTTAGTTTGCATGTTACCTAGTCAAAATTAAATAGATGAGACAATTTAAATATATTCTGTCCTGAAATTGTACTAAGCCTGTGGAAAAGAAGGGGTTTCGTCTTGAGCAAGTAGCCTCTATTTCCTTGTAAACACTACAAAGCAGCAACAGTCTTTTAAAAAATTGAGACAAAGTGAAAATATATATCCATGAGTCTGGCCTCAGCTTTATTTTGCCCTTTTTTCTGTGCTTTGGGGATTCCTACCCTCCCTTTCACTATCCCCTATGTAAATAAGATATCATCATGCTTAATGCTAAAACAGAATAAATCATCTGTTATTATAAGCATCAATTAATATTGTTCTAACCGATGTAATTAGAAAAGAGGAATAAATAGAAGGTGAAGTCAAACAACTAAATTTAGTAAATCTGGGGCGCCTGGGTGGCTCAGTGGGTTGAGCGGCTGGCTTCGGCTCAGGTCATGATCTCCGGGTCCATGAGTTCGAGCCCCGCGTCAGGCTCTGTGCTGACAGCTCAGAGCCTGGAGCCTGTTTCAGATTCTGTGTCTCCCTCTCTCTCTCTGCCCCTCCCCCATTCATGCTCTGTCTCTCTCTGTCTCAAAAATAAATAAACGTTAAAAAAATTAAAAAAAAATAAATTTAGTATATCTGTGTTTGTATTATTTGTCCTCTCTCTGATGAACTTGTAGTTTGGCTTAATTCAAAATGCTGAAAGTAATTCTTTACACTCTTCACTTCCTGATCGAAGCACTCCCCTTACCATGAAGGACAAATGTAAAGTTAACTAGACAAAGTTTGTGAATCTCTAACTGCAACCTGCAGGAGGTGGGGAATGGGCAACATCTAGCTACAGCCCAGGGGCTAGAATTCTGACGAGACCATTCAAGATACCCTCCGTCTTGGCATTCCTGGTGAGTGCATTGGAACCACTCACACTGAGAAGACGTGTGGGAAGCAAAGCTTATGCTCCTTTTAGATAAGCTATTCAGAGATATCACAGGTGGGCAAAACCAGGGGAGAAGCCGGGACGAGCGGGTAAAAGAGATTGAGAACGATTTTCCAAGTTCCATTGGGGAAAAAAGTGTTTGTTCCTATTGTTTTATACAGCATTTAGTTTTTATTAGCACGTGTGAATAGTAATTTAAGTAAAGGCAACAAATGAGCAATAGGTATTGGAGAAAATGAGCTAGTGTTTTTGTTTGGTCGCTGCAGACATCAAATAGAAAACTAACAAGAATGAAGCAAACAATAAAACTATGAGAGTAAAAATCTAAGTATATATATTTCAAATTTCTAATCCTTTTTGCTTATTTATTGTTTTCCCATCTTCAGAATTATAACAAACTATGCATCTTTGTATTTTCAATAGCAAGATGGAAGTAAAAAGAGCAGAAATGGCACACACGGGCTGAGCAATGAGTATCGTATGTAAGTGACGAATCGCTGGGTTCTACTCCTGAAACCAAGACTACACTTTATGTTAACTAACTCGAATTTAAATAAAATAAAATAATAAAATAAAAAGAAATGAAGCAGGTGGAGAACACTGACAGCAGAAACGCCTAGCATAAGGGTTAATACGAGAGTCAGAGATCGGGCAAAATAAAATATTCAATGGTAGCTTGAGACTCTCAGCAAAGATGGCACAAGGAATGAGAGCAACTATTTTCCATTCACAATCTTCAAGGTGGCATTCTCAGAGTATTTTCAATGACACAATGGTTGTTAAGATAGAAAAGATATTAGGGGCGCCTGGGTGGCTCAGTGGGTTAAGCCCCCGACTTCGTCTAGGTCATGATCTTGCAGTTCATGAGTTTGAGCCCTGAGTCGGGCTCTGTGCTGACAGCTCTGGGAGCCTGCTTTGGATTATGTGTCTTCCTCTCTGTCTACCACTCCCCTTCTCACACTCTGTCGCTCTCTGTCTCAAAAATAAATAAACATCAAAAAAAAGATATAAAAGATATTGGAACAAGCAGTGTGAGAGCACAATAAATTTGTTCAACAATGAATCAAAACATCAGCAGTCAAGCCAAGAAACACATAGCTGGTAGTCAAAGGCAAGTACCTGTTTTGTCTGCTTGCTTTCCAGTCAGGACATTTCAGACCCACCCTACAGCTTGATCCTAACTTTGTTGGAACCAGGCTATTTCTGACACCCAATCTAGACAAAGCCCAGCCCAGGAATTTGAGTTTCCTGGCAAATTAGAGAAGAGTGTTAAAGGAAAAAAATAAAGAGAGAAGCTAGGGGAACTAAGAGAGCCTGCAGGAGTTATGGAAGTATTTGCTATTTGCACCAACCACATTCATTTCTATCAGGATATCTACTGAAACCTCTGGCCCAATAAATTTGGCTTAGCAGGCTTGAACATGGCCATCTGATAATGCCAATCAACAAACGAGTGACAGCAGTTATTGGTTTCTTAATTTTACATTTTTATTATGTAAAATTTGGTATAGAAGAATATAGATAATATGTAAGTTATGAAGCGTTTATAAAACAAGCACTTGTGAACATATCACCACATAAAACCTGGAAAATTCCAGCACCATTAAATCTACTATTATGCACCTTCATTTTTAAAGTTCCCAACTTTCTCCAAAACCAATATAACTAACCAGGATTCTGAATTTCTTATTCCTTCATTTTCTTAATTTAATTTTCTCACATGTACAAACTAGTAAAGCTCTTGTTCTTGACTTTTTTAAAAACGAGAAGGTGAACGTGGTCTTCTAGAAGTTGCTTTTTATTCACCTTATGTTTTAAGCTTGTTTCCATGCTACTGTGTCTCCATGCTACAATGGGTAGCTATCGTCCATTTTTACTACTGCATAATATTTCATTGGGTAACTAGTTCACAAATTATTTCTTCATTATTTTTTAAAAAATGTTTAAGTGTTTGAGAGAGAGAGAGAGCAAGTGAGCAGAGCGGAGGGGCAGAGTGAGAGGGAGAGAGAGAATCCCAAGCAGGCTCCACAGTGTCAGCACAGGGCCTGACATGGGGCTCAGTCTCAAGAACCGTGAGATCATGACCCGAGCCCAAATCAAAAGTCAGATGCTTAACCAACCCAGGCACCTCTCTTCATTATTTTTTTGATGAAAATTTGTGTTAATTCCAGTTTTTTGATATTATAAATATTTTTATAACGTTTCTTTTTTAAATTTTGTGTATTTATGTGTGTATGTAAGTGTGTATGAATGTATTTTTGAGAGAGAGAAAGAGAGCACGTGAATGAACAAGGGGCAGAGAGGAAGAGAGAATCCCACCAGGTGCCAAGAGAGGGAGAGAGACTGCGAAGCCTTGAGTGGCACTGCAGGGCCCAAGTTCACCCCATGCAGGGCTTGAACTCATGAACTGTGAGATCATGACCTGAGCCGAAGGAAGTCTGATGCTTAGTCAACTGAGTCACCCAGGTGCCCCTCCATAAACTTTCTTGTACATGTTTCTTAGTATACATGTGTAAAAGTATCTCTAGGCTATTTACCTGTGATAGTTTTAGGTGTCAATTTGGCTAGGATATAGTCCACAGTTATTTAGATTTTAATCTAAGTGTTGCTCTGAAGATATTTTGTAGATGTGATTGACATCTGCAATCAGTTGACTTTAAGAAGATTATCCTCAATAAGTTAGGTGGTCCAGACCAAATCATTTGAAAGACTTCACAGGGTGCCTGGGTGGCTCATTTGGTTAAGCGGCTGACCAGCTCAGGTCATGATCTCACGGTTCGTGGTTTTGAGCCCCACGTCAGGCTCTGTGCTGACAGCTCGGAGGCTGGAGACTGCTTCAGATTCTGTGTCTCCCTCTCTCTCTGTCCCTCACGTGCTTGCACTCTGTCTGCCTGTCTCTCTCTCTCTCAAAAATAAACATAAAAATTTTTCAAAAAAGAAAGAAAGGTTTCATGAAGAGAAATGAGGTTTTTCTAAGGAAAAAGAAATTCCACCTGTGGACTGCAGCTTCAGCTCCTGCCCAAGAATTTCCAGCTTACCCTTCCTGATTTGGACTTAGTCAACCCCCATAATCACATAAGCCAATGTATAAACAAACAAAAGCATATTGGGGAGGAGTGACAAGTGTGTCTATTTTTCCTACAGCCTCTGTTTCTTCAGTAGAATCCTGACTGATAAAATATTTATGAGTGGAGTTCCTTTATGTTATTATAATATGTGTCATATAATATGTAATATAATATTATATGTTATTATTATAATATTATGAGTGTAGGGCATACCATGGTTCAGCTTCACTATGTAATGCCCAACTGTTTTCCACAGTAGTTGTATCAATTTTCATTCCTGAAGTATTACAGTTTCCATTACTCTTCATCCTTGACAAAACTTTGACAAAAATTTCTTACTTGTGCCACTCTAGAGAATATTAAATAGTATCTAACTCGGTTTACTTTTAATTTCCATGATGACTAATCATTACCAATAAGTTCAAGAAATGTTTTTGTGTTTATTAGCCATCTGTGTTTCCTCTTTGTGGAATTCTTTCTGTATATTTTAGCTAACTTGAATAATTAGATGGTTTTAAAAATTATTTTAGACGGCTTTATATATTTTAAATAATACTTTCTTGTTGGCAATGTGTTTTATAACTGGCATTGTTATATAATGGGTCTTTATTTTTTTAATGGTAATGAACCAAAGGTCCTAAATTTGCCATGGTCTAATAGTCTTTTCTTTTGTCATTGGTACATTCTATGCTTTGCTTAGAAATTCCTACTGTATCATGATGTTATAAAGACACTTTCCTACATTTTCTTCAAAACTAAAAAAAATTATCTTTTTAGTCAGTGAGAAGTTGATATTTGTGTATGATCTGAGGTTGTATTCCAATTTAATCATAAATATATTCATAGTTCCTCCTTTCCTCTAACATTTGCAATGCTGATTCTGACATATATTTGTTTCCATGTATTAACGGGTTTATTTCTGAGCTCTCTATGCTCTTTTATTGGTCTTTTGTTAACCCTATTCCAATTTGTAACAATAAACCTTAAGATCTGGTTAGGCAATTTCCCTAACGTGATTCCTCTTTTTTTCAGGTATATTTGACCATTCTATCAAACTTCTTCAAAAATTTGAAATTAAATGTCAAGTTCTTAAAAAATAAATCTAGTTTTGATTTTTGTCATAATTCCCTTTGTTCCATGTATCAATATTTTTGGTATTTTTTAAGGTATTGAGTCTTCTTATGAACATGGTGTAATGAACCACTGATGGGTCTTCTTGGCATCTTGATTCTCATTGTTCTCTGTTCTATTCACCCACACTAATTTCCATTTTTTTTGTGAAAAAAATCCATGACTAACAACTATGTTTGGTTTAATTAAGGTAGCCTCTAGCTAACAGATTAATTGGAAGGAACTTCAGGGTATCTAGGCTATTGCATTGCTGGAATCAAATCTATAATTCCTATCTATCAGGTTAACTCAGAAGTCATAATCATCTACTTGCAAATTTTTGTTTTAAAAAAGGGATAAAGTGCTCTATGCCTGAACCCAGGGCCCAGTGATTAAAGATTATATATATATCTTAACCATATCAGGTCCTGAAACAAAAGAATTATGGAGATGAATGAAACTTTTACAGTTTCCATTGCTCCAGAAAAATCCAGAAGTCCTGCAATATAGTCTCCCAAATGATACAATAATTCCTTTGACAGCGTGCTACAGATCGCTTTCCAACATCCAACATTTTACAATGATGTTCAATTTGAATTCTAGAATTGTATTTGAAAGACATTTTAAAAATATTTGAACCATATTCCTTTTCCGGGTAAATCTATTAATGTAATACAATTTTCCAAAATAAGTGAAAACAAAATTGAACATTTGCCTAACCCTTCAATATTACAATAATGATGACATTATATAGATACTGTGCCAGCACAGTATATCATTTAAGAAGCAGAGCACAACTGCATCTTATTTAAAAATTGGAAGATGCTCTCACATTTCTTCAAGTTGTGTTTCAAATCAATCAGCATGTGAACAGTACACTTGGGACAGGCAATAGCTTTAAGCCTAGCCCTTTTAGAGAACCTTACTATAAAACCATGAAAAACATAAACAGAAAAATAAATCTCCAATTTGGAAATGATTTGGTACATTTTATATTAGGTAGGAAGAAATGGAAGTTTCTAATTTGAAATGGCATCTGTTTATTTAATATCCTACATGAAGGGGAACTATGGAAACACATCTGGCGCTTCCAGGGACTGTGTAATAATCAGTATACCCTGACTCTAAAGACTAGCAGAAGAACATCTGAGAATACAGACTTGAAAGAGTAATATGATCCCTCTACTATCAACTAAAAACCTCAGGCTGGCTTCTTAAAGTCATGTTTGAGGAGCATTACAGAAGATCTGATGCTCAACTGAATTTCACCTACTTGTCCACATTTCTTAGCACTCTTGCAGTTCATCACAAGCATGTGACCAATTTTGGGCAAGGAAATGATAGTGGAAGGTATATGTGTAACTTCCAGGTTAAGGAAGTGGAAATTCTACTAGTGATTCTCCTACACATCTTCCCTCTCTTTCCCAACAATCAAGGATGCTACATGTTTCAGAAGGTGCTATTAAAAAATGATGGAGCCTCTGTAATATTAGGGTACTACATGCAGCTATGCAGATGAGAATTCTGTCTATGTGAGTAGGTGTATAATAAAGCACTGGGAGTTGTAGTTAATTTGTTATAACAACCAACTCTAGCCTATTCTGATTAATACCAAGCAACTGCTAGATCTAGTGTTACCTTTTACAAATTAAAAAATAACCAAGGTTTTCAAAATTTTGGTGAGTCCTATAATGACAAAAAAACTTGAATTTTTGCCTTTTTCCCCCCAAGATGAACATAATCCTACACTACATAAAGAGGATTAAATTCTAATTTATGAGCTTTGCTTTCACCAGTACTTAGATCCTCACTTAGTCCATTATAACTAGTAAAACGTTTATAATAACTATTACTATTTAAGAATTACTGACTCAGAGGCACATGGATGGCTCAGTCAGTTAAGCGTCTGACTTCAATTCAGGTCATGAATTCACAGTTCATAGTTTGAGCTCCCCATTGGGCTCTCTGCTGCCAGCACAGAGCCCGCTTCAGATCCTCTGTGCCCCTCTCTCTCTGTCCCACACCCACTGATTCTCTGTCTCAAAAATAATAAACATTAAAAACAAAATAATTACTGACTCATAGGGAGCAAAATACTCAGAAACACAGCCTAATGAGCAAAGCAAGATAGAGTGGGGTCCTTGGGTGGAACGGGTCTTTGCAGTGCTCAGAAAAACTGAAAGATGTGGTTTTTCTGTACTGCCCTAGACTCTGCCCTGATGGCTCTTATCCATTTGACTTCTGTAACCTCCTATCTGACCCCTCTGGCTATAGTCCGATGTCCATCCTTGCAATTACTATGCAACTGGCCACACATCAAAATCTTAAGAAAGGTAAATGGACATTGGAATAGTTATAGGACTCAAAAAATAAGAAATAATATAACTTTTAATATCAGAAACCCAAATCAGAATGGAAGTAGGTGGAAATCAGCAAGTATCCAGTATAGTCATTCATTCATTCAATATTAAATGAGCATTAAAAATATGTTAAATACCATGCTAAGGACTGAACATAAAGTAATAAACAAGACAAAAATTTCTGCTCTTCTAGAATGGCTCAGAATCTAGCAGGAGCAAAACAAACCAGATGTGAAGAGAGGAGAAAGAAATTAAGCAATCCCTCCTTGCCTGTCATTGATGGTAAATTTTTATATTAACAGAAATGAATCATATCACCCTGTTAACTAAAATCTCTCAATGGCTTCCTATTGTATTAAGACAAAAGTTGAGCTTTTCCCATGATACCCAGGGAGGGGACCATACAGCGTTGTTTTTGCATTCCTGTGGTAACTTAAAGGGAAACTTTCACCATGTCCAGAGCCCTTGATATCTTACAAATGAAGGTGGAGGTTGTCCTCAAATTTCTTGCAGCAGGAATCCACTTAGGTGACACCAACCTTGACTTCCTAATGTAACAGTACATTTACAAAAGGAAAAGTGGTGGCATCTATGTCATAAATCTGAAGAGAACCTGGGAGAAGCTTCTGCTGGCAGCTGGTGCCATTGTTGCCATTGAAAACCCAGCTGATGTCAGTGTCATATCATCCAGGAATACTGGCCAGCGAGCCGTGCTGAAGTTTGCTGCTGCTACTGGAACCATTCCTATTGCTGGCTGCTTCACTTCTGGAACCTTCACTAACCAGAGCCAGGCAGCTTTCTGAGAGCTGAGATTTCTGGTGGTTACTGATCCCAAGGCTGACCACCAGCCTGTCACAGAGGCGTCTTATGTTAACTTGCTTACCATCTCTCTGTGT
Organism: Panthera uncia; assembly: GCF_023721935.1. Classification (NCBI taxonomy): domain Eukaryota; kingdom Metazoa; phylum Chordata; class Mammalia; order Carnivora; family Felidae; genus Panthera; species Panthera uncia. The sequence continues at coordinate 82,940,260 of NW_026057580.1, read as the reverse complement.
AACACAGACTCTCCTCTGCCCTATGTGGACATTGGCATTCCTTGCAACAAGGGAGCTCACTCGGTGGCTCTAATGTGATGGATGCTGGCCAGGGAAGTTCTGCACACGCATGGCACAATTTCCCATGAACAGCCATGGGAGGTCATGCCTGATCTTTACTTCCATAGAGGTCCTGAAGAGATTGAAAAGGAAGAGCAGGCTGTTGCAGAAAAGGCTGTGACAAGGAGGGATTTCAGGCTGAATGTACAGCTCCAGCTCCTGAGTTCACTGATACTCAACCTCAAGTGGCAGACTGTTCTGAAGGTGTGCGGGTGCCCTCTGTGCCTACTCAGCAGTTCCCTACTGAAGACTGGAGCTCAGCCTACTACTGAAGACTGGTCTGCAGCTCCCACTGCTCAGGCCACTGAATGGGTAGGAAAAACTGAGTGGTCTTAAGCTGTTCTTCTACAGAAGCAAACAAAATGGAAAGAAGGTTGACGAAAAATAAACAGTTTGTAGAAACAAACAAAAAAGGCAAGAGTTGAATTATTTACCACATCCTCTAATTTATTCTGTATCTGGTGACCCTACCTATTTAACCTTTCTAAGCATCAGTTGTCTTCATCTCTAAAATGTTGATAATGACATTACCTCCTAGAATTCATGTAAGGATCAAATGAGATAATCTGAATTGTATCTGGCAATAGAAAGCACACAGTAAATGTTAGATGATGATGTTGCTATTATTATTATCTCTTCTACATTTTCCCATGCTTTTTCATCTCCTTTCACTGTGCTTTATTTACTCACACTGGCCTCTGAAAACTGTTAGAATAGGTCAAGTTCTCTTCTGCTTATGGATTTTGAACTTTCTGTTCTTTGCCATGCTCTTGGTCCAACAGGCCTCTCAGCCTTTACATTTCAATTTATATTGTCACTTGTAGACTCCACTAACGTGTCCCCCTGTCCCTGCTCATCTCCATCATAGTACTTTGTTTACATCATTGGGCATTTAACTATCTGAAATTATTTCACTTATTTGAGAGCTTACTTGATTTACTGTATGTATGTTTAGTAGAATTAGGTTTCAAGAGGCAGGGAGCATTTGCCCTGAATTGCCCACTGCTATATCCAATATATTTAGAGCAATACTTTCTACATAGGAGTTCTTTAGCAAATATTTACTGAATGAGTTAATAAATTCCAAATAAACTGGAAGTTCTAATTATAATGAAGTCCAGTAAAATGTTTTTAAAAGGGTTGAATACCAAAAAATACACAAATAGGTAAAACAACCTCAAAGTTTTGCCTTTCTTGCTGAAGGACTGATCAAAAGGTGGATTGCAGGGGGGCCTGGGTGGCTCAGTTGGTTGTGTCCGACTTCAGCTCAGGTCATGATCTCATGGTTTGTGAGTTCGGGCCCCAGGGCGACGGGCTCTGTGCTGACAGCTCAGAGCTGGAGCCTGCTTCAGATTCTGTGTCTTCCTCTCTCTTCCCGCCCCCCCCCTCCTCACACTCTGTCTGTCTCTCTCCCAAAAATAAATAAACATTTTAAAAAAAGTGGATTTCACAAGTGGATGAATTGTCATTTAGACAAAAGCTCACCCACAGTATCCAGGTTCTGATTTTAGAGATTTTAAATAATTAATATTAGCAGACATTCAATTAATTATTTCTTACTAGGAAGTTTGATAGATGTTGAGAATATGCAGAAAGAATGAGAAACCACAAGGGGATTCTGATATAAGTGATGGAAATCAGTTAAAGATGTAAAATATAAGGTAGCCTTGTCTTAGGCAGTAAAGTACCTAATGAGTGCTGTGGAAATGACAAACCAAAAGATTTAACTTTCCAACAAACACTGAGCACTTGAACAGGACCTAAGGTCATGAGGCCTCAGATAAAGTCAGAGGAAGAAAATACTGGAAGAAGAGTGTTAGCAATCATTTGTATGATACAAGAAGGATTATCAGTTCCTTTATTTACTATTTATCTACTATTAAAGCTGACCAAAGTAAACACTTCCTGTTGGAGGGGAAGCGTCAAAAACCAACGGAGTGCTTTGGCTCGCATCACCTAATAGAGTTGGCAATACTCTCTACCAGGTACTTATTGAGAATACGTTTTGTAAAATAGTCTATGTTTAAAATGTTATTTTCATTATATAATGTTCCATGATTTATAGTGCTTTCATATAAATTATCTACATTAATTCACAGTCAGTTAAGAAGGTCATCATTTTCTAGATAAAAAAATGATAAGCCATTTTCAAGGTCATTGGTTAGTACATTGCAGACCTATGAGAGTGACCTAGAATATTAGGCACTAATTCAGTGATCTTTTACTATCCCACATCTGCCTTCCAGTTAGTGGTAGTGAATATTCATTTCACTTCAAATATTATAGGTACCTCTGTTCAGAATGAATGTATCAGTCATAGCGTTTGCTTAGGTGATATTATCTTGTATTTTCAGACCAGTTAAGCTGTCAGTATAGCAGAAACATTGTCTTCAAATTTTACAAAATTTCTTAAAAGGAACATGGAAGAAAAAAATGAATTTAACCTCTGCAGAAATATTTGTGATCAGAAGTTGAAATGCTAGAAATCCAGCCTTTCAGTTTTCACTAATTAAAAAAGTGTGAGGGCATGAATGCTAAATGAAAACTATGAATTTTATGAGGAAAGATAATTCAGGACTGTCATGTTACAGAATCAGCCTATAAGAAATTGAGTTGGTGTTAAGAGTATAATTACATAATACAAAGGAATTATGCTATTTGAGTTTTTTGTTTTCTTTTTGTTTTTTCCTTTTGGAACAGCTCAAGAGCTTAAAATTTCTGTTTTGTTTTTGTTTTTGTTTTTACCACCTAGGATATTTACACATTGAATTTCACCAAAGTTTTCACTTGTACCAATCTTAAGGGTTATGTTTTGGTCAACACATTTGTATTGTTATTATAAAGCAAATCCCATTATTTTCCATAATCTATAAAACCAAAGAATTTTGGAAATGTTAACGTAGAGGAAAATATACCAAATGGCAAATTCTATCAGCCAAGATATGAAGATACAAAATAATCACAAATAGATACGGCTTTAATCGAATAGGGAGTTGTCACAAATATTTATATTGCTGGTGACATTTATTACCTCACAGTTTTCTAAAAATTATTACAGTATCTTTTTTACAAAAAAAATAGAAAAAACTGAAAAACTGACACATGCAACTTTCTTCACTGAATATTATTTTAATACTAATGTGAACATTTTGTTTTATGTACAAACACTTTTCTTTAGGGTGCATTAAAAAAAATGAAGAATTCTGTATCTGTTTCACTGGTGATGACAAGTATGTTAATTGCTTGCAGATAACATCTGTTCTAGTGAAATCAAGATGCAGAGGCTGTGTTGGATCTGTGGTGCTAGCAGCTTTCTAAAGCTTTGTCTGGGAGACCCACTGCATGCATTTCAGACTCTCTGGGCAGCTGGAGGGCTTTTGAGCATTTTTGAGAACTTTCCAGCAACTGAAATAAAATCTGCCAGGAATCCTGGGTCATCGAAATGTCTCCTTTTGAGCAGTGGACTCACCTTTGAAGCTCCAAGATATCCACTGACCATGACGCCTGAGTGTGCTCTGGCTGCAGCAAGTTCAGGGTGAGCTGCCGACCGCCTGCATGCAAGATCAGGCCTCTGACTTCCTTCTCTGTTTACAGAGCAGGGTGAAGGGCCTCTCTGGGGGGAATAGCAAGAGCCTGGTCAATATAATGTCAGATATAAAAGGCCCTTATGCTCAACAGGCCACGTTTACAATTTTACAGGGTTCATGGACTACAATTGCTTACCAGATGTGCTAACCATGGCTTACCAGAGATGGCTAACCATGGCATCATGATGGCTCTGGTCCCAACCTTTTCCAGCCTCTGTTTATTTGTATCTCCTTTAAGCTATGAGTTTGTGTACACTCTGATATACTGTTCTTAACAGAGCCAATACTACTCACCTGTGAATCAGTCATGATGCACCTACTCCAGTGAGCCCGGAGCATCCAGAAGCATATTCATTATTTGCACACCCAGCTGACTATATATATTAATAGGGGATTTTATGGGGCCTACAGGTAGGCTTACAGTGGTGTAGTTCAAGAAATTTTTTTAAAAATCTGTATTTGCTACAGGTTATATAGTTGAGAAAAACTCAAACCAGAGAGATGGAAGGAAATGTGAAGTCAGTTAGCACATGAAATACCTGAGAAAAAGATCAAAGGTGAAATCCCATGAATATGAAAAGTGAATGCAGAGAGAATAGAGACTACATATGAATGTTTTACTATAGCAGAAAATTTTATTTTTAAAATTTCACTCAAAAATTTAATTGCTTACTGCCAATATGAGTTTTTAAATATATTTTCACTGTGTTTTTTACACAACACTTGCATGAAAGCTAATGATCTAGTAGCTTAAAATAAATGCAGTCTGACTTTGTAATCTAGGAGAAATAAGCCCTTTTCACCAGTTCATCTGAGGACACTTCCTATGTAATAAACAACATTACAGCAAAGTCATGATGGAAAGTATATTTCCTCAGCTGAAGAAACACTCCACTCTATCAGGTTTTCCTGACATTTCTCTGAACTCCCAGGAGGTTAAAAAAAAGTACCCTTACCAACTTGGAGGCACTGTATAAAATATATCTGTTAAAAGAAAGAATAGACATAAGTATCAATAAGGTTAATAATTATGTTCTCAGGACTGTAGTTCCAGAACACTACTGAACAAATATTTAAATTGATTGACCGAGAGGGGGATTACATGGTTTTTGTCAGCACAGATGGTAGCAAAGAAATCAGCTTCTGCTGACTGGTTTTGGTAGTCTACTTTCTATACTTTGCAACAAAAGTGAGTTTCATTCTTCCAAACTGATCCAGCATCAAACTATAACCTCCAGGATCCAAGACTGTATTCATAAAAATTAACAGAAAGTTTGATTTTTCAAGGAGTCATTTTTAAAACTTGGGTGGGACTTACTTGAACTTAGTGTTTTAAAACACTTCAGAAGCCTGATTTATAAATATATCTATATGTTTTTACAAAAACAGATACAGATCACACATAAATATACACGCACATACATGGTCATAGACATTTACCTTTTACTTTTTGTTGGGTGATAGCAATCTTATATAAAACACGGTTGGTAGTTTTCTGAAGAATATATTTATTTGTATTTTTCTGTGTAGAATACCTCAAAATGATGCAAAGGTTCATCAATACTGCACCAAGCTGCACTTGGGATTCTTGCCATCATCATTCTGTGTTGCTAGTTATCGTTTCTCTACTTGTTAATAAGATCAAGAGAAACTATGAGGTTTTTCTAAAGACAGTCATTTTCAATAGCAGGAGAGAAATTACTTTGCCCATTTGTACTATTATTTGCTGATGGCTTTTCAGTGGTTATATTAGATAATATTTTCTCTCCCTATCAATCACCAAAATTTTTCTGAAATTTTACTACTTCTTGAGAAAGAGAGTAAGAGCAGGAATAATTAGATAACAATTTAAGATAGGCTACATTTATGAAATATTCCATGTTGGAATAATTGGCTAATATAAGATGTTTGCTTTATATCTGGATAAAATTATCCTTGTTTTTCCTTATCAACATAGGCGAGTAAAAGTTTAGAGTTGATATTTTTGTGCAAGAATGACTTTAAAGAAAGAAGTAAATTGCCAAAAATTTCAAACCATCAAACTAAATTGAAGCATAAAAATTTTAAAAAGGTAAATATTGACAATATGTTTAATCATTGAAATGATCAACAATAGATATTTTTAAATTAATAGTAATAGATGAATTGAGTTGGGAAGGTCATGCTACTGAAACTAAAACAGTTATAGATATTTATTTATCTTAAAAATACAAAGAAAAAGTATCAATGTGTTTGAGTATAAATCAGGTTATAATCTGATTTTAAAAATCCTTTGGGCTAAAAGATCTTTTTTGATAATTTGATTACTGTTCTCAGCTCCTTAAAGTGAGCCAATTGAAATTACTTTTAAGAAATCACTCATTTCAGACTTTTAAAATTAAAAAATGTCATTTTGAAAAGATATACTTTCATTTTAAAGATGGCACTTATAAACATAATTCATTTCTTAAAACTAATTGTAACCTTTTGTCTTCTAGAATTATATAGGTTAGCAGGTCTCATCATGCATGTTAACCCTGTCAAAGTAGCCTCTATTTCTCCTTTGTAGAACTTATCCCTTTTCGAAGTAATAAATTACTTGCTCAAACAGTGCTTTCCTAGTAGACATTGAGCACCACGAGGAGAAAGACCTGGGTTGTCTTATCAGTGAATCTGTAGTTCCTGGTACAGAGTAGACATTTCAATTACTATTTGTTAAGGAAAGGAAGAAGGGAGAGGGAGATAGAGGTAGAAATTGAGGGAAAAAGATCATCTGTGAATATTACTTGTTAGATAAGTTTGATCTCAGGGATGCTGTCATCTATCAAGAGAAGGAAAGAGGTGCCATTTTCTTTTGAAATCTGATGTGAAAGGCAGGACAGGAGAGACAGGAGAAAAAAAAAAGTTCAGAGCATAACACAAAACGGAAAAGAAAAACCAGGCTGAAATACTTTAAAGGAAGAAACACAAATGTCAAAGCAGGTTAAACTCAAGAATAGATATATTTCATTACCACCAAGGCAAAACTAACTTCATGATAAAAATAAATTAAATAGTGGCTTAGATCAGTGGTACTCAAAGAGTGGTCCATAGGACAGTGTGGGCCCAGTTTCACCTGTCTGTGAGATTAATACAAAATGAAAGAATAAGCATTTAGAATTGTTTAAACTGAGCCACCCAGGCACTTTCTCTTTTGTCAGTTTTAATAAGGACAGTGAGTCTCAGATTTTCTGGTGTTATTGACTGAAATGAGAAAACTCTTACTCCTCTTCTGAGAATACTAAGCTGGCAGGCTCATGCTGCTGAGTAGCAGGTAACTCTGTTGTTAACTGCTGGCTTTTGAAAGGGTTCAATAAGCAACATCCTTTCCTCCAGCTGAGTTCAGAACCACATAAAAGACAAACACAGAAATCAGACAGAAGCAAATGAAAGAGCCACCAGTTTTAGCTCTGGCCATATGATTTTCTAGCACTCCCAAGTGGAACTTTTCTGACAAAAAAAATGGAGTCAACCTACCACATAAGAGAGAGCAAATGGTCATTCTTTCTGACACAGGCAGATCTCAGGAGAAAGGAGAGAGGGGAAGCAGAGTAAGTACAAATCTTTCTCCTCAAATCACCAACTAGATAACTACCTCCTGTTTCCTTTGGGAAAAATAGTGAGTGGGTAGAGAAAGATAAGCAGTCTTAGTTTGGATGTCCCAAGACTTGAACCCTTAAGGTCTGGGGAAAGAAATACCTCCCCAACATGAACTATGTACCCTAAATTTTCTTCTACTTTTATTTTATACATAAATATGCCTAAGAAATATTGTGTATTGTCATTGTGCTTTTAAGTTTATTTTTTAGCCCTATAAATTTAATTACCTAAAATGAGCATAGTGGATTGCATATTTTTATACACTGGGATTCTGATACTAATTTTTCATTCTTTCTCAAAAAGAAACTATGAAAGATTTCTTAGTTCTGGCCAAAATAATATTCTGAATTAGGTTTAATGGTGTTCTTTCCTTGAATTTCTCAATTTTATCTCACTCATTTTTCTGTACCTCCTTCTATTATTTTTTTTAAATAATTTTGTTAAATTATAAATCGCATACCATATAATTCACCCACTTAAAGTGTACAATTTAATGCTTTTTAGTATATTCACTCACACATATGTGCAATCATCACCACAGTCAACTTGAGAAACTTTTCATGACATTAAAAAGAAACACTCTATCCTTGAGATACCATCCCTCATCTCTCCACCTCATTCCCCTTCCTAAGCAATCTAATCTACTTTGTGTTTCTTTAGACTTCCTTATTCTGGCTATTTCATACACAATATGTGTTTTTTTTGTGACTGGCTTATTTCACAAGGTTTTTAAGGTTCACCCATGTTGTAGCACAAATCATTACTTCATTTTTATGCTTAATAATATTCCATTGTATGGACACAGCACATTTTTTGTATCCATCATCAGTTGATGGATATGTAGGTTGTTTCCACCATTTGACTAGTCATTATGACTAATGCTGCTATAAATATTCATGTCTCAAGTGTTTCTCCTATAGACAGTATGTACTTAGATTAGGGTTTTTTAGAATTTATTTTTAATTTATTTTTAATTTTTTAGGGAGAGAGAATGTGCACAAGCAGGGGAGAAGGCAGGGGGAGAGAGAGAGAGAGAATCTTTTTTGGGGGGTGGGGAGGAGGAAAAGGGAGGGACAGGAAGCATGAGCAGAGGAGGGGGAGAGGGAGAGAGAGGGGGAAAGAGAGAAACCCAAGCAGGCTTCACACTGTCAGCACAGAACCCAACACTGGACTCAACCTCACAACCATGAGATCATGACCTGAGCTGAAATCAAGAGTCAGACACTCAACCAAGATACCCAGGCGCCCCAAGAGAGAGAGGATGTTAAGCAGGCTCCATGTTGAGAGATGTGAGGCTTGATCCCATGACCCTAGGATCATGAGCTGAGCCCAAATCAAGAGTCAGACACACCTGTGCCATCCAGGCACCCCAACGTGTTTTTTAAAAAATTTTTTAAATGACAGTCTCTGAATTTTTATTTTATTGTTTAATTCATTCACACTTAATGTTATTACTGATATGGTTGGATTTACATCTTCCATTTTACTTTTGGTTTTCTATGTATCTCATGACTTTTTGTTCCTTTATTTCACTTTACTGCTTTCTTTTGTTTTAAGTATTTTCCAAAGAAGCATTTAAACTTATTTAATGATTTTTTACTGTATCTATTTATCTATCTATATCTGTCTATTTATCTATATATGTACATATACACACACATATATTACTGGTTGTTCCAGGGCTTACCATATATATCTTAACTTACAGAATTAGCTTTAGCTTTATACTGGCTTGATTCCAGTAAGATCTAGAAACATATGACTCTTATAAAACTATTCTATTTCTCCCTCTTTTCTGGTATTATTGTTACATCTATAATGTTATATATTACATCAGTAATTATTACAAATCCAATAGTATGTAGTTAAGTTCAATTCAGCTTTGTTCCTATCTGCCTCCATTGTGCTGTTATTGGCAAACATATCACATTTTAATGTTATAGGTCCAATATTACATTATTTACATAAATTTATAGGCCCAATATACATACTATTGTATACAATTACTTTTTAAATCTGTTAAGAGAAGAAAGGGGAAAATATTTTTTCATCTTCTCTTTCATAATTATATAATTAGGGATTTTTAAGTTTTTAAGCAGAGCTATTCAGAGATGAGGCAACTCATGTCTCCATATTCATTTTACTTATGCTGGTCTTGAAAAAAAAACAACCAACGAATGTGTAGACACATCACACACCCAAAATATTCCCAAGCATGCATTTTCTTGTTCACTTTTATTCACCACTCAACTCTCATCACCTCTACTCCATATCCCTTCCAAACTTTAATCTGGTTGCTCTCTTGAGGTGGCATTAGTCAAGCATATTCTGTACCTCACTAGTTGCTGTGCTCCTTGGTGTGAACAGGGCCTCGTGTCTAGTGCAATCAAGGTTTACAGCTGACGAGCTCATTGGGACCCTGCTTCATTTGGTCCCCTTCCAGCTAAGTTCTTGGCTTACTTCACTTTGGTGGTTGAGAAATTACAGAGACTGTAACATTTATCTTTCCTTATCTTACCTGCCTCTTCATATATCTTACTGACTAAGACATGTTCTTCTGATTTAGTACATTTTATTGCTATTAAAATAACAAAAAAAAATCAAAATATGCCTAATCACGTTATTATAACTTTCTTTTACACAGTTTCTAATGAAGCATATTTTAAAACAGTATTGCAAAACAAAATAAAATTTACTTCTGGACAATATTATCTATCACTAAGTAGAATGACAGAGGAATAATTATCATCATCACAATATTATTATACATCATTTTATGTGTTTAAATGCTTTCTCTGGCCCAGTCTCTTTGTTAAGTAATGCATAAACATTCTCAGAACAGCCTTGTAATTTAGGTATTATTATTATCTTATAGATGAGAATACTGAGATTTAGGGATATTAAATACCTTCCAAGTGTTACAAATCAAGTCAGAGGTACAGCCAGGATGTATAAATTCCTATGGAATCATAGAGATAAGAAAACCAACTCTGCCTATTAGGAATAAAAGTTTTGGAAAACAGTCCTTAAAAGAGGTAACATCTGAACTGAGTCTTGAAGAATAAAGGTTCAGAAGGTCAATAGTATAGGTAGGTAATGTGTACCAGAAAAGGGAACAAAGCTAACATGTGGAAGAATGAGGTTTCCACCTTAGGGAAACCACAAAGAGATCAAAATTACCGACTGTTGATGAAAGGGTAAAGCTTTATTGGAACAGAGCCACACTTATTTGTTACATGTTTACTATGGCTGTTTAAGTATTACAAAGGCAGAGTTGAGTAATTGCAACAATGTCCATTTGGCCCACAAAGCTGAAAAGTATTTGTTATTTAAAAAAAGTTTGCTAGCCCCTATCTTGGAGAATTAATTGAGTTTTACAGCAATTAAAAATAAGAAAAAAATGATTTCCTCTCCTTTATTTAATTTCTAGCACTCTTTGTTTTTTGGATAGATTCAATTTTTTAAATTATTTATTTATTTAGAGAGAAAGAAAGAGAGCACAAGCAGGGGAGGGGCAGAGAGAGAATCCCAAGCAGGTCTGTGCTGACAGTGCAGGCCGACATGGTGGGGGGGGGGGGGGGGGGGGGGGGGCTTGAACTCATGAACCATGAGATCATGATCTCAGCTGAAATCAAGAGTTGAACACTGAGCCATTCAGGTTCCCCTTATCCAAATTTTTATCATATTCCTGCTGCCTGAAGATTTCTCTTAAGATCTTTTGTAGTGCAGGTCTATGAGAAAATCATTACTCTCCAATCAGTGATGGAGCTGGGTTACCAAAATGAGTGTAATCTCACCTAAATGGTATGACAAAAGCTGCCTCTGGTTTGCTTCTGTTCTTATAACATAGCTCTCCAGAGTTTCTTCATGCTCTTTTTTTTTAAACTTTTATTGAAAAAAATTAATGCAAGGGGCACCTGAGTGGCTCAGTTGGTTAAACATCCTACTCTTGGTTTCAGCTCAGGTCACATGAGTCCTAGTATCACATCGGCTCTGCATGGACAGTGCAGAGCCTGCTTGGGATTCTCTCTCTCCCCTTTGTCCCTACCCTTCACACTCTCTCTCACAAAATAAATAAACTTAAAAAAATTTTTTTAATTAAAAAAATATTTAATGCAAGAAAATTTTAAGAATAGTATAATGACCTCCCCTGCACACTTACCTAGAGTGACCATTGTTAATATTTTGCCACACCTTCTTCTCTACACACACATACATGCACACATTACACGTCAGCTGAAACATTTGAGAGTGTCAGCTCTCATGACCTTTCACCCCAAATACTTCAGTGATGTTTCCTAAGAAAAAGGATATTTTCTTACATAAAACATGGCACAAATATTAAGTTCAGAAAAATTAAACATGAATACAAAACTATTTCACCTATTTCTCAATGTTGTCTTTTATAGATTTTTTTTTCTGATCAAATATCCTATGGAGAGTCATGAATGCATTTACTTGTCATATGTCTTTAATCTCTTTTAATTTAAAAGTTTCTAAATCTTTCTTTATGTAGCTTTTTCTATTACAATGTAAGTGCCTGACATTAAGCTTTTGATTGCTGAGGCATCTATTTCAAAGACGTTCATTCTGATTAAACCATTGCCAGCTGTATGGCACAGCTACTAGTAAAACAACTAGATAAGGTACCAGGTCACCCCTATCCATAATGTTCCCATTTTAGAACCATGGTAACATAGAACACTGACCACTTAAAGTGACCTCACATTTCCCTTCCTTGACCCAGATTTCCGTTCTTGTGCTTTAAATTCACCAATAAAGAGTGAACCCCTGGAACTGCAGTTACTCTGTCCTCAGACCTTAATTAAAGCAGAACCCCGGTCCATGCTCCTTCCCTCTCTCTCTCTCTCTACCTGTGACCTCACTGTTTGACCCTCAGGCTTGCTGCATATCTTCCAGAACCTATGAGTAAAAAATCTTATTTTTCAAAGTTCCCTGGTGGTTTTGCTGAGCTGTGTCCTATGGTAATAATAAGAACCACAAGGGCAAGTCTAGGGCCAGTCAACATTAGCCCTGCTGGTGTTGGGAGAAATGTATGTGGGGCTCACTACAAGTAAATACTGAATCCGGATGAGAGCCTCAGGCATGCCTAGCCAAAAACATCACTATCAATAGGCTGGGACTGACACAACACTTTGTCTTTCATGAAGTGACTTCTTTAAAGAATACATGTCACATGTTTTGTAGAAATTCCATCATGTAGGTTGTCTGCTATTTTTTCCATGATTAGATTCAGATTATGACTATCCTGGAAGGAATACTATATAAGTAATGCTGTGTCCTTCTTCACATATCATTTCTAGAGGCACACAATATTTCTTTTCTATGTTGTTGATGAGGTTGACTTTAGTCACTTTGTTAAGGCAAAGTCAGGTTTTTTTCACTGTATAAATATCATTTTTCTCTTGGCAACTACTAAATAGTATGTGAGGACATTTTTTTCCCCCAGATTGTATAAATAACTTATAATCATCCAATGATTTTATCCCAGTTGTAATGGTCTGCCAGAAGTCTGGTTTCTCAACTCTTTGCTATACTCAGAATTAGTTAGTAAAAAGGGCTGTTGATCCTCAGTGCCAATATACCACATCTATGGCTTTCATTTCTTGCTTTTTCTGTTTTCAGGTCTTTGTTTCTTAAGTATGAGACTGCTATAGATTTCACTTTGAATTGCAAAAGTTTTTAGTTTAGATTACAGCTTTTTATGTAGTCTTAGAATATAACAAATGTCTTCTGTGGCAAATGGTTATGTACCTGCAGACCTCAAGCCTTCAATATTGTCTCTCTACCCCCAAGCGACTGCCAAAGACCACATTGCTTTCTCCTTTTAATTATTGCCCTCTGTCTGGGCAAGCTACACACCTCACCCCATATCAAGAACTGGCAAATCCCCCATAAAAAACAAACAAACTCAACCACTATTTATCTCCTCACCTCTGAGTGAGGTGAATAATAATTACCTCTATGTAATTTAGGGCCATTTCACCCTCATAGCTTCCATAGCTCTAGGATGCCTTTTCAAAGGTAGTTTTTGTAATTTATCTTTTTCTCTTAGTTGTAAATTGAGAGTATACAGGCTTGACATACTCTTTTAAATCCTGTTAAAAGTGCACAGTCAGCCTACATTTGCATCTGGTAACTTCAATATCTGTATTACTTGTGGTTCTGTTTCTATTAGTTGTTTTTCCTCTTGCCTTTTTTTTTTTTACATGGCCTGTCTTCATATCTGCCTGTTAATTTTTTTCATGAAAGCACAGACATTTTAAAAGTTTTCTTTTCTTTTTTTTTATGTTTCTTTCTTTTTGAGAAAGAGACAGAGTGCAAGTGGGCGTAGGGACAGAGAGAGAGGGAGACAGAGAATCTGAAGCAGGTTCCAGGCTCTAAGCTGTCAGCACAGACTCTGACGTGGGACTTGAACTCACAAACCATGAGATCATCACCTGAGCCAAAGTTGGACACTTAACTGACTGAGTCACTCAGGCATTCCAAGGACAGGCATTTTAAATGAAAATTTATACGGCTTTTTCGTACAGAAATGCCATCTTCCAGTAACTTGCCAAAATGACCAACACAAAAGGAAAGAGGAGAGGCAGCCATGATATGTTCTCTAGGTCTTTTAGAAAACAAGGAGTTGTTCCTTTGGTCACATACATGTGAGTCAACAAGGAAAGTGATATTGTAGACATCAAGGTAATGGGCACTTTTCAAAAAGGAACATCCCACAAATGTTATGGCAAAATGGAAGAGTCTACAATGTTACCCAGCATGCTGTTGGCATTGTTGTAAACAAATGAAGGGCAAGATTTTTGCCAAGAGAATTAATGTACCTATTGAGAATATTAAGTGTTCAAAGAACCGAGATAGCTTCTTGAAGCGTGTGAAGGAAAATGATCAGAAAAAGAAGGAAGCCAAAGAGAACGGTAGTTGGGATCAACTGAAGTGCCAGCTTGCTCCACCCTGAGAAGAACATTTTGTGAGAACCAGTGGAAAAGAGGCTGAGCTGCTCCCTGTGAACTCATGGCATGAATTCATGTAAAAAATATGTGTAAGAAATACAAAAGACCTCAAGACTGTAAAACAATACAAACAAAAAATAAATAAATGGAGAGTTATAGGGATAATCTGAAGTTCTAGATGATGCTATCTTCCTCAAAAGAGGATTGATTTTGTTTTAGGCAAATAGGCTGAAGGCAGATCACCTTAAGCCAATGAGGAATTGAAACTTTTCTAGACTAGGCCTCATTCTTTAGGAGGGTTGGTCTATTTGTGTTTCTCCCTTATTCTTTATACAGTGTATCCCATCAGGAATATCATTTGAAAGCCTGGATTATATATCAGATCTCTCTTTCTGGAAGATCCCGAAGTCCAATTTTTGTTTCCAAATTCTCAAAGACTACTGGAGACTTTGTTGGGCTTCTCACTTTCTCAGCTGCAGCCTGCAAACTAACAAAAGTCAAATAGGAAAATAGTGCTGAATATTGGATTTTCTCTTTTTATCACCCTTCTTTATGGTATCTTTGATCCTCTCTGAGATCTCTATATCTCGTTCTCCAGTGCTTCAAAACAGATTTTCTGTGTGTGTATGTATGTGTGCATGTGAGTGTATGTGTGTGTGATTCTTACATTTTAGTTATACTCAAAGCAAAAATTGTTCTGTAACAGGCTATGCTGCCATTTTTGATAACATAAAATCCTTGCTTTTGTTTATTTGCATTTGCCTGATATTCATGGTATACTTACACGGATTTTCTAACTTTCATTTAGGATTTAGGTATATCTCATGTACTTGGCACAGAGTTAGGTTTTACTTTGTGATTCAATCTGAAAATCTTTTTCTTTTAATAAATCTTTGCCTTTTCTTTTAAACCATATTTATAAATATGAACTTATGTCATCCCTTAATTCTGACTATATTTTATGTGTATTTTCTGTTTTTATGGTTTTTAAAAAGTCAGTATGTAGTCTTTTTTCTTTGCTTGGTATGTATATTTGTAATTAAAAAATACTTATTTTTTTTCATTTTTATTATAGGGATTTCTTTTATTATTTTATATCTTACTTTAAGCCTGGTATTTTAAAAACGATGTCCATCATACCTCTATACAATGATTGTAGAATTATTCTATATTTTTTTCTTACCCTCCCCTCATTCCATCCAGATTTAGTCAATATTATATTTTATACTATTTACTTTTGTATGCTTAAATCAATTAATATTCTGATACATGGTTTACTTCAGATTGGAATTAAGTCATTTGATCCCAATATTTACACAAGGTAAACTGCAAACCTTCTCTAAGTCCCACCTTTAAATTGTAAGGCATAAAGTGTAAATTGTGAAGGCATGCCATATTTACATTTTCATTAGTCACCCTAATATCTGCAGGTAATATAGGTCAAGAATTTAGGACAGTGCCTAGTACAAAGGAAGTACTATGTAAATGTTTTTCTATGTATTTTGGTTGTAATCAAACATTTATATATAGTACTCACATGGTCTCTTTGCTGTAGGTTCTTTATTCACCATTTGGTGGGCTGAACTTCACCCTCTGATAGTTTTCTCAGAAAAGTTCAGAAAATCTGTGCATATAAATGATTGTATTTTACAATTTGAAGGATTGTTTGGCTGGATGTGACATCCTTGATTGACATTTTTTTTAATCAAATTTTTTAGTTGTTATTCATCTGAATGGCATTGAATGTTGCTGTGAGGGAAATGTGGGACAATCTAATGCTCTTCCTACTATAGGTGATTTTTATTCCTTTCACTTATATGTTAGGAATTCTTTATCTTTCAAGTCCAATAATGTCTTAGAATTGAACATTCTAGATCATTATTTCATGTGTGTTGCACATTTTTAAATATTTAGAGTAAAGTATTTTATTTCTTAAAAAAAATCTTGAATTATAATTTAATTGTAATCATGGGTTTCCTTCTTAAATTTTAGTTTTCTTTACTGAGGACTCCAATTATAAATGGGTTGGATCTCTTTGCTTTCTATGTTGATTAAGTTTATTTTAATCTTTTTTTCTCTTCATTTTCCTTTCATTTATGTAGCTCCACCTCACTGCCTCTTTGTAATATATAAATAAAATTCAAGTCTATGTAAAGATAGAAAATGTTCTATAATGTTTTAAATTTTGTAGTCACATTTATGACTGAAAGCACTGTATTTGCAAAATTGCATATATGTTGTTTTCCATTTGAGTCCTGATGGAATAAAGCCCGTGCAACCTGAGGGATGCACACTACATTTGGCAAGTATAAATAAGAATAAGCAGTGACATTTCATTTCACATAAATTAGGATATGTACATGCAAGAAGTAAAATCTAAGGAAACCTATTAATTTTCAACTCATGTAGTAATTTTCAGTCTATTTATAGAACTTCAGATATGTGAAACTAAGAGGAACTACCCATTACAGTTTCCTCATTTCAGAAAAAATTCTGATACTCAAAGAGATCAGGTGAACTTTTCAAGACTCTACCAAAGAAAAATCTAAGTTCTCATAGTTTTCTAATATTAGACACACACACACACACACACACACACACACAAACACTTGATGTTTCAACATCACCATTATGGCTTTAAAAGCCCACTCCAGGCACTCATTTTCAATTTCTACTTTGAATAGACTATAAGCCAAATAAAATTGTGATACAGACAGGTTTGAACACTAATAGAGGCAATAACTTCACTTAGAAAAAGATATGCTGCACCAGTATGTCTCAGACACCCACACAGGCACAGCAGAAGATTGAAACTTACTTTCACAAAACTCTTCCCTTGTGTATACAATAAGAAGAACCATCTTTAGCATTATTAATGGCATATACAAAGCAACTTATTCAGTACATGGCACACTGTACATCTATAAATATGATCATTATTATAAATTTACAGATTCAGAAACCAAGTCTCAGAGATGCGAAGCAAAACTTAAGATCGGCTAGTAGGAGGCGGAATTAAAATTAAAATTCAGCTCCATCCATTTTGGACTTCTCTGAACATTTCTTTTTTTTTTTTTTTTTTATTTTTGTGACTTTTTATTTTTGGGACAGAGAGAGACAGAGAATGAACGGGGGAGGGGCAGAGAGAGAGGGAGACACAGAATCGGAAACAGGCTCCAGGCTCCAAGCCATCGGCCCAGAGCCTGACGCGGGGCTCGAACTCACGGACCGCGAGATCGTGACCTGGCTGAAGTCGGAGGCTTAACCAACTGTGCCACCCAGGCGCCCCTGAACATTTCTTTACGTTAACCTGAAATCTTTCTCAACGTATTGGTTCCAGATCTAGCTTTCAAAACAATAAAAAATAAATATAATCTCTCTTCAACATAACAGTTTAAAATATTTAAAGGTAGTTACTATACACCACAATAGTCTTTCCTTCTCTAAGTTAAATATTCTCTTTCTGGTAGTTCATCTTTAATATGACACGTGGCTGATTTTAGAGTCCACTCATCAATCTGATCATTTGTTCTGAACATGTTCCCATTTGTCCATGCCCTCTTCTAATATGTAACGTCCAGAAATTATCAAAACACTCCAGTTGTGCTGTCAGTGCCAAGTAAAAAGTAGACCATTTAGAGGTCTATTAACTGAGAATAATGAGGAATTGCTGTATCTTGGCTGAACTCAAGTACCAGGAAGAGAAAAAAAAAACCTTAGAAAAAATATCTCCTTTCAGTTGGGTCATAATATTCTGCTTCTGACAGAAAGTAGTCCAAAATAACCACCACTTTTACTGAATTTTGAAGATATAAATATGTTGGTTATTCTGCAAGAAGGCACCAATGTTGAACCCAGGAAGTTCACAGGACAGTCACTGTGAGCAGCTGTTTTTTCTTGAATTTACGAACAAACCTGTTACTTCTACCAGGGACAGAGAGATATCTGCTGCACGCCTCCTACTATGTTAAGTACATGTTATGCTATTTAATCCTAACCACACACCTAAGAGTTATGGATTGTTGTGTCCATTTTATGTATGCTGAACTGAGGGATGGTAGAGTCTATTAGCATTCATTTATTTACCTTCAGAGACTTGCCCATATTTTTGTAGCTGGTAAGGTGCAGAGCTCAAATTCCACCTTAAGTCTGAAGGACTGTCCAAGAGTCTATGTGTTTTCCTTATCATGTTACCTCATAAGATATGGTAGGCAGCCTCTAAAATACCCCCCAATGATTCTCTGCCTCCTAATATTTTTGCCCTTGTGTAATTTCCTCCTTATGGGTGTGGGCTTGACCTAGTGATGCCCTTGAAATGAATAAAATATGGAAAGCTTGATGTAATGTCAATTCTTCCAAAATTAGGTAACAAAGAGATAGTGTCTTCCATCTGGATTATTTATTCTCTTGCCCTTTTAATCAATCACTCTGAGGAAAGCAGGCTGCCCTATGGTGAGGGACCCTGTGGAAAGGCCCACATGGCAAAGAACTGATGTCTCAACCACACCCAGCAAGAACTTGAGACCAGCCAACAGCCATATGAGTTGAATGTACACTTTCCCTTAGGAGAGCCTTGAAAGTGTCCCAGCCAACACTTTGTAGCCTTTGAGAGAGGCTGTGAAAGAGATACCCAACTAAGCTGTATCTTGATTCCTGACTCATTAGAATTATAATAAATATGTTATTTGAGCTACTAAGTTTTGGGGTAATTTGTTACACAGCAATAGGTAACTAAACACCATACGAAAGCAAAAAGTCTGTGGGAAAGAAGCAGAATTGCACAAAGTCACCTATATGTATGTCTTTTATCCGCCAGGAATTGGGTGTGCTCTAATAAACCTTCTCCCAACTTCGTGCATTTCACAGCTGCAATACCCACCTTCCTAATATAGATGAATCTCACTCTATATGTGTGTTGAATTGTGCTGGTTCCAAAATGTTTTTTCCTAAATGTGGTGAAAAGGGTAAAATTATTTCTTATATTTTCCCTTGTTGTGATTGCTAACAAACATGACTGTTAACATGTAAATATGTCTCATTTAACTAGTAATGAATTTTTTTGGATGCCTGTTTTATAGGAGATAAACTGAGTCTGGATTGCAAGGCTGTGTCATGACTTTCAATCACCAGTGTATTGGAATTATTTTTTTTAAGGTTGTTGTCATGACTTATATTCACCAATGTATTTCCGGTTCAGCTCATATGGCAGACATAAATGAGCACTTCTACAGAGTACTATCTTACTGGCAACTTACTTGCGTTGAGTATTGAAATTAATAAATATGAACCACAATCCAAGTGTAACTTTCCTGTTCTCCTTGTCTCTAGGAAGTAATGTTATAAGAAATTGACACATCTGGGGTGCCTGGGTGGCTCAGTTGGTTAAGCATCCACTTTGGCTCAGGTCATGATCGCACAGTTTGTGAGTTTGAGCCCCATATCGGGCTCTGTGCTGACAGCTCAGAGCCTGGAGCCTGCTTTGGCTTCTGTGTCTCCCTCTCTCTCTGCCCTTTCCCTGCTTGCACTCTCTTTCTCTCAAAAATAAACATTTAAAAAATTAAAAAAAAAAAAAAGAAATTGACACATTCAGTTTGGCCAAAAGATCCTTGTCATAAGTGTTCTAAAGTGGAGGTCCCCTCCCAACTTTCATGTACTAATACATAGTCCTCATGTAGATCCTATAACTCTTCTTATGGAAAATAAACAACAATAACAATATTAACAATAGACTAAATTTAAAATTTAATTAAAACTTAAGAATATGTTATAATTAACTACAGAGGTAAATATTTTGAGCAGAAAAATGTGTGTGCTAGTTGAAAATCTCATTATTTAGAAAACTATTCATTATAATATATGAGATAAGATGATAAGACTATTCATGACTGTTAAAAAAATACATAAAAATTGAGAAAATTTTGACTAAGAATAACTTCTTCAAGGGAATGTAAAGCTAACATAATTCCAATATACCAGCAAAATTTAAAAAAGTTATTTTTTTTATTTTTGAAGAACAATGATGAGCATTATAAATTAATGTGGTCTCCATTGAAACAGTTCCAGTCTTTTCTTACTGAGACACATACTGCTATTTGTCCCCCAATATCCATGTTCTCTTTATTCCTTACAGTCTCAATTTTTTACTGGGCCCATAGTTATTTGGAGAAATGGCTACATTTCTCAGCCTTTCTTGCCACTAGGTGTGATGTTTCGTTTTGAACAATTGGTTATAAGGAGAACTACTAGGGAGTGTCCTTATAGAAAAGGTGTCCCCATCTTTGTCTCTTTCTCCTCCCTTCTGATTGATATAAAGAGTTCCAAAAGCCATCTTCCCCCCCACTAATTGAAGTCCACTTTATTTGAAACTTTCCACATGCCATCCAAGAACCATCTTGGAACATGAGTTAAATTTTCTAGTTATTAGGGCTCTCTATTACTAGTTTGGTAGAACCCCAAAAATGTAAATAATACATCATTCATACCCAACCCCAAACTCCCTCCAGTGAATCTTGATGGTGAACCATTCCCAGGGAATGCTACCTCTGACTTCCCACTTCTATCTTGTGCAACACACTTCAAAACTGCTTTCCTAGAGGGCTTGAAAACAGTGAGTAATCAAACCACCCTTTTCCTGGTGAGTCTGATTTGGAGATAATCATTTCAAATTGTCTGGGCACATGATTTCTACATTCTACATTTTTGCATTTGAACATGATGGTCTCGGAAAAACTCTCTAATATATGAAAAGAAAAAAAGAACTTCAAAAATATATAATTGAGGGCTTCTTTGGGCAATAAAATTTGAACTAAAGTCTAGTGAGACTCTTCAGCACCAAAATGAAAGTTTTCTTTTTACTGGTATTCAACATGGAAAAGATGAGCATGATTTTCCAGGGGCTTTTTTAGGCTTTTGAGCAGTAATAGTTTATAATACAGTGCAAATACAGAGATAACTAAATAATAGTTTCAGTCTAATTTTGCTGGAAGTTTCTCCCAAAGTTTCTAAGTATTCTTCAAAAAATCCACACTATGTTTTCCTTTCCCAGTATCTAATGATTAAATATATGTTGATGGTTCTGTTTTTCAAGCTGTAAATGTCTTTAGTATCTTTTCTATGGGTCTCTTGTTTTATACTTAACTTTTATTTTCATAAGATTAGAACTTGATTTGTTCTTATTCTTTCTCTTTATTTTTTCATGTATCTAGAAATTATATAACAGCTGCATCCCAGGCAGCAAATCCATCTGCCCTCTGGTAGAGATTGTGGCACTGTATATGGGACTACTGAGCTAGTCTCTGTGTCTCCTAATATTATTCATCATAGAACTTTGGGCCAGTTTTAGTCTCCTAGGCCTTTTCGGTTTACATTCCTGATTCAAAGAGATGTCAAAAAACTAGCAAGAAAGCATTTATTAAGTTGGACAGTGAGACATTACAGAAATGAAGGCACTGGATAGATGAGTATTCATCTTTACTAGGCCCTAAAGGCAAGACTTGTTCAGATGCTGGCAATTTCTTGGTTTGGTGTTCACACTACTTTCTTCCTCCTTTAGTGTGCCGCAATCCTCAGAGAACTAAAAGAAATAACTATGAATGTAATGTACACATGGAACCATTTCTGGGAATGAGTAAGTAGAGACAAAGTCATGCATTTTTAAAACAAAACCATGACACAAATCTCTGCAAGGAAGAAAGTTCATACTTGAATGTTTAGTAAATCAGAACACAAGGTTTGCTAAGATGCTTTGGGCTTAATTCCTTACCACAAGTTGAGAACTGTATAAAAAAATGCTTCAAATGACTTCTGTAGCAGGGATGGGAGCAGAGCGGCAGTTTTACTGTTTTGTGGTTTTGGTGGGCTTCCATGCCTCAGCTTCCACTGATCCTTGTCTGACTGGGAAGCCAGAAGTCCCTTCTCATTGATCCAGTAAGTTCCAGGTTTCTGACACTGTCAGAAACTTTTTCCTGGTTAGCATTGAAAAGCAAGTCATTTTTTTAATTAGACAATGCAAATCTGTATATCTTCAGACATACTGAAGCTCCTGCAAGTGAGAAACAAAAGCTTCCTGGACTTTGAGAGAATCTTTGACATCATTTCTGCTTTTCTAGTCCAGGCACATTGGACACCTGGAAAGCAAAGGTTAAGAAGCTTTGACAAGGAAATATGCAAATACAGGGAAAGAATGCTGTCCCCTGCCCTCCTTAATTCTTGTATTTCCTGGTACCACTAGGGAGGGGTGTTTGATTTTTAAAAATGCTTTCATTGGCAATTTCAGGATTTTTTTTTTGCAATGCTCGCTCTAGATCTCATTTCCATAATTGGGTAATTTGCAGATCTTGTACACTTTGGACTCAGGGAATTTGTGGGAAAATATTTTTAACTGGTACTAGCAAAAATTTCTGGCATGAGATTTCTTTAGTGTCAAAACCGAACTATTTCCCAGGAACTCATGACTAGATTGAAAGCTGATGGAAGACAAGGGCTGAGTCTAATATATTCGTATGTTATCCAAAATGTTTAATATGTGGCTGGGTATGTTAGTTACTCAAGAAATACGAGTCATATATGAGAAAATTTATTAGTATCAGATTATAAACAGAATTTTTTGAAAGGGTAAATTCAAAAGTTACTTATTACTTGAGTATTCCTATTCAGAATTAGTTTATCATTTATTCATTCATTCATACATTCGACAAAAATGTACTGGCTTCCTCTGACGTAAAAACAAAACAAAACAAGTATATTAATTTAGGGAAGGGTAATTTAAAGAAGATAAGGCATAGCCTCACTCTACAGAGTGTTTAATTCAGTTAAAAAGTAATTATTTAGGGAAAAATGAGAAATATATAAATCTCATACAATGCTAGGGATCCATTAAAAAATTAACAGGAAAAGACAACAAAACAGTCACACATTTCCTACATCTAAATGATATTAGAACTATAAGTGCAACCCGTCTGCACGTTCTAAAATATTGGTATTTGGAATTAAATTTCTAAATGGAGCTGATTAGTTTGCTTTGGCCTGATTTAGATGAGATGATTTAATGTGGAGCATGAGGGGCTGAATTTGACTTCTAGACAATCTTACTGTAATAAAAACCTAAAGAGAGAAAGAGAAAATGAAAACTGGGTATGTACAACTACAATAAGAGCTAAGGACTCTTCACCGAAGACAGAGATGATGTGGCATCATTTTTCAATCACTGAGAACCTTTTTTAGTCCAAAACTGGTGGTTACCACTGTCCATCTGTCCCCCAACTCGCTCGTTGAGATGACACATACTTATGTACACACTCAGGAAGCTGGAGATCCGAACCAAAGAAAGCCAGCACATTCTCTTGTTGAAGTTGAGAAACCCTAAGTTTAATAATTTGGGGATCAAGTGGCTAATGAATATTTTCTGCCCCAATTGTAGGGGTAGAGGGAATAATTATGAAAAAATAACAACTGATTCCTCCTCTTTTCTTCTTAAGTCTTGTGGATTTTATCTTCGTTCACAGTGCAGTTCTTGTAGGCAAGTTGGAAAAGCAGCTTCTTGTGAATGGGAAGGTAAAACATGATATGATAATTATGTATGTAGGTTTGGATAAAAGATGGAAGTAGAGAAGCATGTCAGTATAGAAGCGCCTCTTGTGCACAAATCAAATTTGGTGTAAGGACATAATCAGCGACGGTGAGGATTCCCAGAAGAAATCACTTTCCTTCCCACCATTTCTAATCCCTTTTCAGCTCTCTATGAAAATGCCCCTAATGTACACTCCAAGATACAAAATATTAGTACATTCATCAAAAATCCCCTCTTGCTTCATGCCATCAGACTGAGGATGGGAAAATGAGCTCAGGGAAATGCTTATGAAATTCTTTGGAATGTAGCTAAATATAGGAAAACATGAATTACTTACTGCCCCACGTAAGTAGTAATTCACTGGGGAAAAAAATGGTGTCTGAAACCACAAAACGTTTGATGATTCTTAAATTTGGCAGCACAATCATGAGATCCTCGGCCCTGGTCTTTTTTGGAGAAATCACTATTACTGACATGAGAGTTAGAAGTCATTAGTTTCCTCAAATTATCATGCAAGATTTTTCCTAAACTTAATGTGGTCCGATTAAACATCCCATTTTCAAGGGTGCCTGGATGGCTCAGTCAGTTAAGCCGCTGGCTCCTGATTTCGGCTCAGGTCAGGATCTCTGCTCAGGTCAGGGTCTCGTGGTTCATGAGTTTGAGCCCTGCAACGAGCCTACTTGGTTGGGATTGTCTCTCTCTCTCTCTCTCCCTCTCCCTCTGCCCCTCCCCTGCTCTCACTTTTTCTCTCTCTTTCAAAATAAATAAATAAACTTAAAAAAATAAATATCTCATTTCAGAACCTTGAATTAATGTCAGTCGCATACAGCAAGAAGACAGATAACAATACCAAAAGTGATGAAAATAAATAAAGTTATTGAAGGCAGCGTACTCTGCCAGGTATAAGATCGCTCTTTCCCTCCCTCTTTCCTTTCTATTATTCATTATAATATAAAGTAACATAACTGTGTGTGTGTGTGTGTGTGTGTGTGTGTGTGTATGTGTGTGCGTAACAGGAAAAACAAGAAAGTTCTCCCTTATACTTTCACACTTAGATAAAAGTCTGCTTTCATGTTGCATTTTATTTATATCCTATACACATAAAAAGCTGCATATTTTGTTTCTTCAGAGAATTAAAACATTCATAAAGGCACGTGCTAAATTAATCCTATTAGATTATATACACTCCTACACCCTGCCCTGCACACAATGTTATGGCCATATGGTTACTAATTACATAGTATATAAAGGATATAGAAGAGAAGCAGTCCATTTTCAAATCAAGTAGTGAGAGACAGAGTAGTATGTGAATGCTACAGAAAAAAAGAGGACAGGCTGATAAGCTTGATGGGGTGTTTGTTAGTCCACAATAAAAGGAGACATGGAAAAACAGCAGGCAGACAATAAAGTAAATTCAAAAAAGATCAGGGAATGTTATTTATAAAAAGGGAAGCAATTGTCATGGAGTATTTAGGATTTGGATCGATAAAAAAGGAGGGTTTGAGCCTTTTAGCTCCAGAATGAATAAAAATAAAGACCTGGAGGTGGAAGCAGATTGATGACTGAAGAAGCTTCATACTGGAGAGCAGTGAAAAGGAAGCCTGCTTAACTAAGGAGACACCAGATAACAGATGATTGTGAAAGCCAGGCTGAGCAGATTCAATTTGACACAAGAAATGAGAAATTATTCACCTAGCATACAGGGAGTTTAAAAAAAGAACTTTATGGGGCACCCGGGTGGCTCGGTCGGTTGGGCGTCCGACTTCGGCTCAGGTCATGATCTCACATCTTGTGAGTTCGAGCCCCGCAGCAGGCTCTGTGCTGACAGCTTGGAGCCTGGAGCCTGCTTCGGATTCTGTGTCTCTTTGTCTTTCTGCCCCTTCCCCACTTGTGCTCTGTCTCTCTCTATCAAAAATAAATAAAATATAAAAAAATTTTTTAAAAAACACTCTATAGATGCATAGAGCTTATCAACTTCCAGCTCTGACATTTACTAGCTATTGGATTTTGGACAATTTATCTAGTTTCTCTGATGCTCAACTTTTCTTCTGTAGATAAGATAATGCCTATAGTACATTGCTGTAAGAATTAAATATGCTTACTTATGGAAAGCATTTGGCTTAGTTAATAGTTACACAAAGATTATTAGTTCATTCTTTCTTCCCTCCTTCCTTTAACAGAGTGTTTCGAAAAGTAAGTTATTAAAACAGTTACTTAGTCAATGAAGAATGTTAGAGATTGAAATTAGTAGAAGTAATAAGTAGACAAAAATACAGAATTTTAATATGTCCAATGATTAATGGACATTATTTTTAATAATTTAGCATTGTCTCTAAGACAGAACTTGGGTTGTAACAACACAAAACAGTTCCTATAATCTTAACAGAGAGTTCATTTATAGAAAGGTGTCCTTGTCCTTTTAGGAAGCATAATGACAATATTTGGTTTTATGGATATTTTGAGTTCTATAAGTTATCCTTTCCAAGAAGCATTCCTATACTCTTTGAACCTTAGTTAACAAACCTAGTAAAGAGAATGATTCCTGCTTTTAGCACAAAACATTTCACCATTAAAAAAGTGACCTGCTTTTAAGAAATACCAAAGTTACTGGTGGCTCAAAACTTTCTCTATGAAATTGAATGACTGTGCATGTGCAAGTTCTGAAATCTAATACAGACTGTAAAATGGTCTAAGCATTCTACAACTATACAAATGGTGTGAACTCAAAATATATTTCAAAACTTTCACATTTTCTTTGTTATAGCATAGCTTTCTATTGTTAAATTCTTATTTAGCTAGAAGTGGAAATACTAACAGAATTGAATTCATAGGAAAGCAGGGCTATCTAAATTATAGGTAAGAAAGCTTTTATCAACAACTCCCTTATTTTAGAAATTTCAGAGTACTGTGGAAAAGAAAATAAATTACTTTTACTAAATTCATATATTTTCTGGCATCTACTCAAATGAATTTATATTGAATATTATTGAAAGAAATGTCTTGATTTTCAATTTAACTTTCAGTGGTAGAATTGAGCTCATCTGTCCCTTTAAAAAAAAAGAATTGTTTATACATTGAAGTAGAAATATTGAATCTGCCATTGATGTCTTTTCCACACCCCTTTTGGAGAGTCTGATACCAACTTTCCACTAAGTAGATATTGAAATATCCCTGTTCTAAACTCAAAGCCAAGATCCTGATTAAACCTGCAAGCATACATGAAGAAGCTGAGGTAACCATATTCTTTGTCTTAGGAATTTCTCTTAGGAATGTAAAGGCAGTGCATAGAGACCATATTAACTTAGCGGTGGGTGCCAGGCATGGAAGGTTACAGAGGGACGGGGCGGATTTTAGGGCAGCTATACAGGACCATGTGAATGCAGTAAAATTAGCTCTGTGAAGGGTCATGTGGTCCCAGAAGGAAAGAAATCAAGAAATTAGCATCTTTGGTTCTTGAACGACATAGTCCATCATTACAGAACCATTTTTGGCTAGCTTGACTTCCTTCATTTGGATTCCATGATGTTCCCTTGATTTTCTACAATAAATCTCATTTACTAAATGTAGTTTGAGATACTTCTTTTATTTTAGTCATATGATACCTGAGTAACATAGAGGCAATAAGTGCTTCAGAGATATTCATTTTTAATATATGATAGCATGTTGCAAAAAAATGCTACATAGGAAAAAAAATAATTTACATAAGAGTCATAATTTTATATAAAATTCCATGCACACCCTACATCTAAGAAATTTCCAGCCATATGAATTATGAGTCATGGAAGTGTCAACATGTAGTAGACCATTGTCATTCCCAATAAAACAAACCCTGGGGCCTTGGAAGAAACTTCAGGGTTCATCTATCAATTTATTCCACTATAGACAACCCAAGAGAGTCCAAGGTACATTCAAATTTGGGGACATCCTAGATATCTTATGACTGGGTCAGTTCCAATCTCTGGCGCCTCTCCAACCCACACTCCAGTTTAAGAAGCCAAGTGTGCTGTGTGAGAAAAGGAAATAGCGAGGAAAGGTTGTATCATAAAAATGAAATTACAAGTTGAATTTTTCTAAAATCAGTAAACTAATGAAAAAATTTATTGAGAGAGACTTCATAATAATAAAGGCATAAAACTCCAGCATCACATATTGCATGTTATAAAGCGCTCATAGATAAATATACTTTATCCTTAATTATTTTGGCTGCCTCAAAATCTTCCACAACTCTGGAGTTCCTAGTCCTTATGCTTAATCTCCAAATATGACTTGAACTATTAGAAAAATGTGTACCTTTCACCCATTTGGGAATGAGGACTTTGTTATTACATTAAAATCATAAAATCACAAGAGGTCTAGTGGTTACTGAAAATTATTGTGATTGCCTTGTAATAGGAGAATTTCCAAACTTTTCCCTTAATGTGGTTGCAATTTTGAATACTTGGTGTGAGAGAGTCAGTGTGGTAAAGATAAAAAATACTTAAATTTCTCTACTAGAACAAAGACCTGGAGGAAAAGTCTTGAGTTGTGCAAACAATTCATTTTGGTCACCACTTAGAAGATTTATACAAATGTAGAAACACTAAGAGGAAATTTTCCTCATCTTTTCAATGTAAAATATTAAAAGGAAATTTTGGCCGAATCTTCCAAGAGCAAATATCACTTGTGTGTAAACAATACCAATCCAACAGAGGGAGCTAAATGCACACAGGGATTGAAGAGATGGCAAAGATTATTAGGAGATTAAAGTCAGGCATATATTTTATTACTTAAACCTAGCTCTCCCTCAGATGGACCCACTGATCTGAAAGAGGATGGGCAGTTGACTCAGCAACCCACTGCCATACTTTCCCTCATTACTAAATCTCTATTCCTTGCTTCCTTTTCATCCAACTATTCCTTTTGCTTCTCCTGCTTTCTCGATGCAATTACTCTCTTATTTTATTTCTTCCATTTCCTACCTGCTAGGTCTGAAAAGGGTTTCCACAGCTATTATTCATTGCCATTATTAGGGCTTAGGCCACAGTGTAATTTCTCACATGCTTGCTAACCGTCTATATTCTCTCAATTCCAATTTTAGTTCCCAATTTGTGCTCTATGCTACAGATTCCATGAGTAAATGATGCAGGGATCAGAAAGGTATCCTAGAGTTATTGGCAATTTAGGCTCTAAGTCAACCAAAGAATTTGGGATGAAATAAAAAATATTACATATTGCAAATGTATTCATATTGCTATTCCACTCAAGGCAAATGGCATATAAAAACTTGTAAATTATTAACTGAATGATATATACAGTAAAAGATGTCTTAGAGATTCAAAGGACTGGAAATAAATAGCACTCTTTAATTTTCTGAAAGGAAAATAAATATATGCTAGGCTTTTTCAGAGTTAAAAAAAAAAAAAAGAATGGATCTGCTAATGTCACTGTGCTACTCAAACAAATCCAAATGATTGATAATCAGAATACCTTCCTTAATAATAGGCTATGAATCAAAGACTCCAAAATAAACAATGAAAATATATCTAATGAAAACCATATTTTTGACCATGATGTTATATTTCAAATTTCACCTAATTTTGTCATTTTTGTTTTAATAGCACTGAAATCTGGAATACAACCACCAAAGGAAAAAAGATGGCACCTATTCTCCAACAATGTACAATCTTTATAAGAATAGGTACCTCTTTTTAGGACTTTTTTAGTAAAAGCTTCCATATAAACACATGATTGTGCACAAGAATATAGTTTTGACATCATAGCAAATATACCATTGGAATTTTGGTAAGAATTGCATTGAATCTGTAGATCACTTTAGGTAGTATGGACATTTTCACAATATTAACTCTTCAAATCCAAGAACATGTAATATCTTTCCACTTATTTGTGTACATTCTTCTTTATCTCTTTTGCTGGCTTTCTTCTACCTGTCACACAGATTTCTACTTTTCCTCATTCTTTTTTGGACTACACCTTCTACCTCTGTAACTAAATTCTACTCATCTTTAAAAGTACATTTAGGTTCTAGCTCTTCCATCAACCTTCTAATTACTCCAGCTCACAATGTCTATGCTTTTCAGAAGCCCTTTTTCCACTCATATTTTCTAAAGTTGTCCTATGGTTTTCAAACTTGGCCAGGTAGATACTGAACTAGTAATCTAGAGATTTTTAGAAACCATATGATATACTAATATACTTTAATGGAAACTATTTTTTGTCTAAGACTTTGAGGACCTAAAAACAATAGAAAATATTGAACATATCATAGCAAAAATCACATGATATTTAAAGTTAAGCCTCAAATTTCGAAGATATTTCATTCTAGTTAGTGGCCACTTTGGGCCACATTCCCTGAGGGTGTCTCTTCTCTTTCCCTCTGCTATTTGTAAAATTTCAATAAACATTTTTCTGAATGGTGGGATTACTTTTCCTCTTTTCTTCTTGTCTGCAGGAAGTTCCTTTCCTATTCCTTTTCCAACAGTACTCTGGAACCCTAGAATCTCTTCAGGATTGTAGAAAAATAACTGTATCATGAATTATATGAGAAAAGTAAGGAAATGCCTACTATTAAACCTTCATTAAAAGTCAGAACAAGTAAGTGCTTTATGTTATGTTGAAGCATATGAAAATGTCATATTTGTAGGTAAAAATGGCAAATCATCAGTAATTTTATATGGTTCAACCCAATAGTGTTCTCTTTTCATAATGCCTGAAGTCCGACAGAAACTTTAATAAAAGAAAACTAGGTGTGTCAAGTCTATGAATCTCTCTCTCACACACACACTCAATTTCTTTCATATTTTCTTTCTCTTCTCCCTCTCCCCTTTCCTCTATTTTATTTCAGCATTTTGAATTTTCCAGCTTCATCAATCAACCATCAGCCAGCATAAATTGTGGGGTTTCATTTTCCATTCTAATATACTAATGTGCCGTCTATGATGATGGAGCTCAAATCTCTGACATCTGCTGGCTGAATGCTTTGGCTCATTCTTAACTTAGTTTCAAAGGCAGCACAGTTGTTTTTTGATCAAATCCAATTTGGATATCCAACCCTCTAAGATAACACTATGGATATTACCCCTTTTGCATAATTAATTGCATAATTAACACTAAATAACTAATCATTAATGGGATTCACATACTGAGGCAAGGCAAAGACTCATGGTGTAACTCATCATGCATCCTTTACCATAATTTATTAGACTACTTTTCTACACATTTAATATTAAAATAGAGGATATCCTCTCAGCTCATTCCATCAACCATGAAAAAAACCGCTTAAATTTGCTGACAGACATTTTTGCAAAGCATTTAATACTTTTAAGTCCAAGTGAAATATTTTCCTATAGTGTTTTTTCAGCATTTACAGTACATTTTAAAGAGTTACAGATAAGGCCTATATATATTTTTTCTAATGCAACACTTGTAATTTTTTAAATTAAGCAATATCATGACATGCCAAATCATAATAACAGTACTGTTATTTTCAGACTCTTTATCAAGATAATTACAGATTTATTAATATTCTCATTGTTTAAACATCCTCATTATGCACATTTTTATTAAATGTTTAATTCAAAACTTAGCAAAAGGAATTATAAGTTTAAAACTAACCTGAAAGAAATTAAGGAGTAGAATGTTTGAGAGTGGGTCAGAGTTATAGGAAGTTCCCCAAATTCTGTTATCTATTTATTCCACAGTATAGTAATATATTTAGGTTAAAAAAAAAGCTAGATTACTTGTGACATTTTGTATCATGAAAATATAAATTATTATTATTTATCTTAAAAGATATACATAAAAAAGGACATGATAAATTAGTTTATATAATTATCATTTAAAGAAACAGTATACAACAAATAGGGGGTGTCAAATTTTACCCAGAGAAGTTTTTTCTTTTCTTTCTTTCTTTCTTTCTTATCCAACTGAGTAAATTTGAAGATCTAGTTGGCTTCATTAAACAATTCATAAAGCAGGCATCATCCCATCTAGCAAGAAGAGGGGGGCTCCTGAGAAGTTTTTTTCTTAAATTTATTTTGGCATTCCCATGATAATCTGAGGTTAGCAAAATTAATACATTTTTTGAGCATTTACCAAATGCATGATTTATGAGAAAAGCCATTTTTGCATGCCTTCCTGGAAAATCACTTGCTGAATTTTAGAAGCTGTGTGCATTTTACACATTTGGAAACTTGACTATTTTGTGTGCATAACCAACCAATTTTTTTTTTGTCTTTTTAAGAATTGTTTATGCCTAAAACAAATCGTCTTTTTTATCTCAAGAAAAAACAAGGCCAATCATAACTGACAATTAACCAGGAAGAAACTAGATTCCCACTTACTTTCCAAAAGCCCAGCATGACTTTCCAATGATCTTAAGTGACCAACAGATCTAGGAAAATTTGGTCTGTGAAAAAAGTAAGGCAGTTTGACACAATGAGGAAAATTTTTTCTTAAAAGTGTTGACAGAGGGAAGAAGACTGATGTTAAAATTTAACCAAGCCAAATCCTGAGAAAGCATGGTCAGGAGATAAAGACTGGGGGAGTCCGCATATAATAGCAGGGAGAAAAATGTCTTATTTTAAAAGCTAAAGTTATTTCTTTAAATGATTAAATCAACTGACATGCCTAAAAATATAACAAACACTATTTTAATGATGAATAACCTCAGAATGTTAAACATAATTTTCTTTTGTTTTAAATTTTATTTTAGAGTGCTTTGTAGTATAAGTCATAGTGTCTTCACAACACATTTAAAATCTTCGTAAGAGGGGCGCCTGGGTGGCTCAGTCGGTTAAGCGTCTGACTTCAGCTAGGTCACGATCTCGCAGTCTGCGAGTTCGAGCCCCGCGTCGGGCTCTGGGCTGATGGCTCAGAGCCTGGAGCTTGCTTCCGATTCTGTGTCTCCCTCTCTCTCTGCCCTCCCCCGTTCATGCTGTGTCTCCCTCTGTCTCAAAAATAAATAAAACGTTAAAAAAAAAAAAATTAAAAAAAATAAATAAAATCTTCGTAAGAATTGGAATGGGTTTTCTAGAGTACTTACTTGTCCATATGTAAAAGAGAATACAAAAAAGGACAATAGATATCATTTAAACTTTTAATAAATTTCGCATAATGAAGTCTACCTCAGATAAGAAGGCATACGCATTCGTATTTGAGAAGGTTGAGAGAAGCTATATATTTTAATATTAGTCATCAATATTTACTTATTTTCTTATACATTATCTAATTTAAATGAGGTAAGATAGTGGCTTTTATTACAATGTCTACAGAACATTACCTTTGATTACATTTCAATTTTAATAACTGTTAATTCCTATTCATTCTTAAATTATTTATTATATATTATGTCTATTTCTATTTTGCTTAAAGCTTTCCTCAAACTTTATCCATATGTAGGAATAAACAATCATCTACAGAGAGATTGAATTAAAAAAAAATCAGAAACCAGGAGAGATTGGAAGAGATCCAATTTCAGGAGAGAAACTTCAAAGAGCACTTTTATAATATTTCACTACTTTGTTTTAGGATAAGACTAGTTAATTTAACAATTTCCTGATCTTTCTCTTATTTTTATTCCTTCTATTCCTCTGTCTTTATTCATTAACTGTGTTTCTTAGTAACAAGTCTTTGCTGTATAATAATTTTCAAGTTTGCTACAAAACTTTGCTATAATTTCCTAGTAATCTGAGAAGACAACCACAGCTGCAATTTTGAGGCAGACAGTGATTCCTGATACTGGCAGTTTTCCTGAAAAGAAAAAGGAAATATAACTACTCCCACAAGTTTACCACAAATAGTAAGCCTGTGGCAAATTCTAAAATTTGCATACAATTACCATTAAGTTGAACAAAAGTATCATTAACCCTAACAATAGCTGTCTTCAGCTGCTAAAAGAAGGGAATTCAGCCAAGTTTAGCTGTATAACATTTTATAAAGTATATTAATGAGAAGCCTTTAATGGAAATCAAGATATAAGCTCATTGTTTCTCAAACTGGAGTCTGTGGTTTCCTCTGGGAAATGTAAATAAATTCTCAGGGCCCATGAGTACTCTAGTCTGGGAGCCACTAATTTAAATCAGTTAATAAACACTTCTAATATTTACAAGATTTCTTATAATTGCATTCTTTTAAGGATAATTAATATTTATTATTTTACAATAATACTAACAATAGGCTTAGCTAGAATTTAAATGCCGCTAATTTAAATGATAAAATTGTATGTTTAGCATTTTGGGGACTACCTAAGGTTGTGCTTTTAATGAGTGAGTGATTTCTAATGAAGTGGAGCAATGAAGCAACAGTAGGTATTTGAAAAACTATTGATTCCAAGTAAAAATTGCCTAAAGACTAAATACACAAGGATAGAAAATATATCATCAAGAAGAATGTGAAAGGTGACATCAGCAAGATGGCAGAATAGGATGTCCCAGCCCACACACCCCACAGAAACACTGATTTAACAACGATATATGGACCAAAATACATTTATGAGAGATACAGATTCCAGTTAAGAAGTTGCAGATCACCAGATGAGTACAAATTCAAGAATATCTGAATTGATATGGGTAAGAAGAGCAATTTTACTTCAGCTTCATCAGTCCCTCTCACAAGTCAGCAGAGCTCACCAAGAGATATCAATATAAGCCAAAATTTCTCCCTTGGGAAAAGAGAGTGGGTATGAATCCAATACCCTAGGCCTTTCAGTCAACTGCCTAGGTACTGGTTTCTGTCTTGCCTCACACAGAGCACTGATGGAACTGCCAAGGTCTATATGTCCAAGGCAACTAAGAATACAGAAAAGGAAAGAGTGGTTTACTGCCACCAGCAGGGAGCCGTGAAATTGGGAGAAGATGCACAACCCTAAGACTTCCCCCCAAATAAGTGAGAGGAGTGAAGTGTAACCATCCATGGAAAAAGTTTGAAATTCTCTCCTAGAATCTAGCCAGGCTTAGTGGTGAAGGTCTTTCTCTGCTAAGGCAGCCCTTAAATACAGAGAAAGATAGCTGCTTCTTCATACGTGCAGACACCAACGCAAAGCTGTAAGGGACATGAAGAATCTGGAAATGTGATACATCTCAAGGAGCAAAGTAAATCTTCAGTAATCAACCCTA
Source organism: Panthera uncia (assembly GCF_023721935.1). Classification (NCBI taxonomy): domain Eukaryota; kingdom Metazoa; phylum Chordata; class Mammalia; order Carnivora; family Felidae; genus Panthera; species Panthera uncia. The sequence continues at coordinate 82,905,300 of NW_026057580.1, read as the reverse complement.
AAGAAATGGAAATCTATGAATAACTTGATAAAGAATCCAAAATAATTGTCTTAAAGAAGCTCAGTGAGATACAAAAGAACACACACACAAATGAAATTAGAAAATAATATATCAGCAAAATGCCAATATCAACAAAGAAGTAGAAAACTTAAAAAACTGTCCAAATAGTCTAGAGCTAAAGAATATAATAATTGAACTGAAAAATTCAATAGCAGCAGCAGAAAAAAAAAAAAAACAGTTAACTCAAAGACAATTTATTTGAAATGATCCAGAGAACAAAAAGAAAGAAAAAGAGGAAATAAAGCCTATAGGACATATAGGACACATCAAGAAACCAATGTATTTATTTTGGGAGTCCTAGAAGAAGAGAGAATGGATGGAAGGTTTATTTAATAAATAATGGCTAAAATATTCTCAAATGTGAGGAGGGAAATGGACATCTAGATTTATGAATCCCAAAATATTCCAAAAGACCGAACTCAAAGAAATCAACAACAAAATATATAATCAAATTGTCAATAGTTACAAATAAAGAGATTTTTGAAAGCAGCAAGAGAAAAGTAACTCATTACATACAAGGGAACCCTCATAAAACTATCAGTGGGTTTTAAAGCAAAAACTGTACAGAAGGAAATGGGATAATTTATTCTAAGTGCTGAAAAACAAAAAAACTGCCAACCAGGAATATTATATAGAATAAAAAACTGTCCCTCAGAAATGAAGGAGAGATAAAGACTTTCCCAGAAAAACAAAAGCTGAGGGAGTTCATCACCACCATCTTCCTCACAAGAAATTTTAAAGGTAGCTCTCTGAGTTGAAATGAAAGTACACTAATGAGCAACATGAAAAAAAATGGAAGTACGAAACTCACATATAAAAGTAAATATATAGATAAGAATACTGTAATCCTGTAATGGTGATAGGTAAATTACTTTAGTATAAAAGTTAAAAAGATATATTAAAAATAATTATAACAAACTACTTTTTCTAATGAATATACAATCTAAAAGATGTAAGTTGTGATGATAATGTGAAGAGTGTGGGGGTTGGGGGGTGTAAAAGAGTAGCATTTTGTATGCAATTTAAGTTGTAACCAGATTCAAATAGACTGCTCAGATTATAAGATGTCTATGTAAGCTGATAACTGCAAAGAAAATACCTATAGAATATACACAAAGGAAAATGGTAAGGTATCAAAACATAACACTGCAAAAAATTAATGAAACAAACAAAAAGACAGAAAGAGAGGAAAATAGGAACAAAAAAACCACAAGGCAAACAGGAAAAAAAAATTAACAAAGTGGCAAAGTACTCCCTTATCAATAATTACTTTAAACACAAATAGATTAAATCAAAAGACAGAATAACTGAATAACTAAAAGAACAAGATTCAACATATGCTATCTACAAAAGCTTCACTTTAGTTTTAAGGACATACATAGGCTGAAAGTGAAAGGATGAGAAGAAATATTCCATGCAAATGGTAACTAAGAGAGAACAAGGTTGGCTATCCTTATATCAGAAAAATAGACTTTAAGTAAAAAACTGTGACAAAATAGGCTTTAAGTAAAAACCCATAATAGAAATACAAGGAAGGACATTATACAGTGATAAAATGATCAATTCATCAGGAAAATATGACAGCTATAAATAGTTATGCATCCAACATCAGAGCACCTAAAATATAAAGCAAACATTGACAGAACTAAAAGGAAAAATACCAATTACAATAACAGTAGGGAACTCGAATATTCCACTTTTACTAATGGATAGAACATGCATAGAACATAAAACCAATAAGGAAACAGAAGACTTGTACGACACAATAGACCAAATGTACCTAATAAACATATATAGAATATTCCACCCAACATCAACAGAATAAAAACATTCCTCGCAAGCACACATCTATCTATCCAAGATAGATCATATGTTAGGTCACAAAAGAAATAGTAACAAATTTTAAAAGACTGAAATAATACCAAGTTTATTTTCTAAGCACAATGGAATAAAACTAGAAGTCAACAATAGAAGTAAAATTGGAAAATTCATAAACATGTAGAAATTGACACATTCCCAAAAGGTCAACATATTTTTTTATTTCAGTTCTAGAGATATTTGAGAGTAGATGAAGGCAATGGTCAAAGAATTAATGACAGGGGTGCCTGGGTGGCTCAATCGGTTAACTGTCCGACTTCAGCTCAGGTCATGATCTCACAGTTCATAGGTTTGAGCTCTGCATCAGGCTGTGTGTTGACAGCTCAGAGCCTGGATTCTGCTTCAGATTCTGTGTCTCACCCCCTCCCTGCCCCTCCCCTGCTTGCACTCTCTCTCTCTCAAAAATAAACACTGAAAACAAAACAAAACAAAAAACAACAAAATTAATGACAGAAAATTTTAGAATTGAAGAATAGCATAATTCCTCAAATTAAAAAAAATAAAATGATTTTCAAACATAATAAAAATAAACCCAAACTATATCAGCCATATTAAGCTGAATTATACTGCAGTAACAGATAACTGAAAAATCTGAGTATAACATCAAAGGTATAGTTTTACATTCATGTTGTATATCCATCATAAGTTTAGTGTGCCCCAGGTTCATGTGTACATTCCAAATCCTAATTGATGGTAATCTCTTCCCTGGGACACCATGGGTCTTGTTACACAGGGCAAGAAGAATAGCGTGAAACCATGTAATGGCCCTTAAAGCTTGTACTAGGCTATTCCAGAGTCACTTTTGCTCCCATTTCACTGTTTGAAACAAGTCACATGGCTAATATTAATATCAGTGGAACAGGGTTGCATAATCTTTCCACATTAATACGATCTACCATATTCTCATCTAGATTCTATTAATTAGTCTCTAATTAGGAAACATAAACAACTCTAAGTATTTCAAGAAAAAGTATATAATACAGAGAATTGTTTACAATGTGTTAGAAGGGCTAGAGGAACAAAAGGGAAAGTAGTGTCATTTAAGTGCTGCTGTTCTGTCACTGTTGGAAACACTAACACAACCCATATTGCAGGAATCCAACAGTTCACACTCTTATGGACACTGAAGTATCTGGGAGCCTACATTCATATTGTTGCTGCCATATCCATGCTACCACTGTTGCCTGCTACCCTTACTGCTGGAGTTTACCTGCTAAAGCTACTGGACAGCAGAAGCTTTCATTATTGGAACCAGAAGTGTGAGGTGCTGACATTGCTGGAATGTTGCTGCTGCTACTACCAGGAACAGAAACACAAGAAGGAGAATCAAAGACAAGGTGATATCATAAAAGCAACCAGAGAGAAAAGACACACAAGGAACAATTAGATGAGAAAAGATTGCTGACAACCACAACGAGAGCCAGAGACAATGCAACAACATCTTTAAAGTGCCAAGGAAATACAAATGTTAATTTAGAATTCTGTGTAAAGCTAAATTCATTCAAATGTGAAGTTTAAATAAATATGTTATCTGAAAAGCAAAGACTAAGTTGATTAAATTTCATAGGCCTCACTGAAAGAGCCACTATAGAATGAATTTTAGTAAGAACCAAAACCTGAAAGATTATGAGAGGAAATTTGAAAAAAATATTGGCAACTCTAAACATGATTTAACTATAGATGCAACAATAACAGTCACTATGGATAGGTTAAAAACAAGCTGAAACTAAAATATAAGACCACATACTCGGGAGATGGGAAAGAGTAATGAGGATAACTGAGACTAAAGCATACTAAATTTATTGTATACATAGAAGGATACAGATATCAATTATTTTGTAACCAATACTTAGTAAGAATAACAATTGAAGGACCAAAAATAAATGTATAGTTAATGTATAGTTTCAAAATCAACAGAGGAAGAAAAGTAGGTGGGATTACCATCTAATAGAAATTAGAACAGGAGGAAAAAAAGATATCAATTTAGCTGTGTTTGGCTCTGTTTATAACCCACAACAGTGGCTTAAAATAGAAGATTATTTTTCTGCCTACAAGAGGTAGGCAGCTGCTAAATTCTGTTGTAAGGTTAACAATGTTTCTGTTGTTTTTTTGGGTACAAGAGAGCTGCTATAGTTACAGCCAGCACATCTGCTTTCCAGGAGGGAAAAAGAGAAAGAAAAAAGTATGACACTGTGCCAGAGAACCTAAAGTTCCACAGCAGTCTTCCCTTTATATATCTTTGGCCAAACTGTGTCACATGCCTAGTCTGTCTTTAGAAACCTTTCCAAGAACAGTCATCTTAACTCATTTTAAGTGTTTTTTTCTTCTTCTTTTTTTAAATACAATGCCATCTTTTTTAATGATACTAAAACAAAACAAAATAAAACAAAACAAAACAAAAACCCAACCAGTGACAGAAGAGATTAAAAAAGTTAATTGGGAAAGCAATCCCACTTATAAATAGATCTGTATCACAATGTAGAAATAAATCAAACTCTACCAGTAATCACAATAAATATAAATGGATTAAACTCAGCAATTAGATTAATTTAAAGTTTTAAATGTATCCAGCTAAATGTCCCTTAACACAAAATAACATGACAACAAAAAGGCTAACTAGTGAAGCTCCATTAATATCAAATACACAAGACTTCAAAGTAAAAATAATCATGAGATAAAGAGAGTTATTGCATATTTACAAAAGTAATGAATCAAATTAATGATAGAGCTCCCAGAAACTTTCAAAATTATTACCAAATAAAGAAAACTAAATTTTCCATAGCTACAAGGAAAATTTTTAAATCTACAAAGACAGTGGAAAATGTTAACATACATCTTTAGAAAGTAATATATAAATCAGATAAAGCATTAGTAAACAATATTGAATAAGCTTTGAATATACAAATAACAAGTTTGGCAAACGTATTTAAGTTCCCTAAGTCTCACTTTCATTTCATCTGGGCAGTGAAGACAGTAATGGCATCTCGCTTAGAAGACTTTTATGAGGCTTAAAAGAATTGAGATGTAAATTGATAGTACAATGTTTGGACATCAGAAAGACTCAGTAGAGAAAACCAGCAGAAACTATTGTTGGAATAGTGCTGTTAGTAGAATCAGCAAGAGCTGTAGTTGTGGTCGTAGTAGCAGCAGCAGTAGTGATAGTGACATCACCTATTCTCACATTTCTTCCAGACTCTCATAAAAATCACTAAAACTAAGAGATGGTAGAATTATTAAGTTTCATCATCTTATATTTCTATTTGCACTGATCAGATAAGCATTAAAATGTAATCAGTATTAAGTTTGTATGTGAAAATTTGACTTCCTAACCTTTGCTTAAACATGTTTTTATAAGACAAAGTATATGCAATATTCTCTTTAAAAATATTAACATGGTAACTATAGATTTGTAAAGGAACATAAAAATAAATATAACAGGCAAATATTTCCATGTTCCTCTAACTTACACCCCTATATATATATATATATATATATATATATATATATATGTATAGAATGAAAACTTATGGAAATTTCACATTCTGATTTAATACTCACTATCATATTGCTTGGGGACTCTAGCACCCACTTGCAAGTTTTATTTCTACCATGATAGTTGCTCCTTACTATCCTTCATAAATCCAGTATTCATAGGAAGGAAATCATATCTTGCTCACCTGAATTCCATTGTTGTTTTTCTTCCCCTGTCCTAGCCACCCATTTACAAATACCTATTCTCTCCCTATTTTACTTACCCTAAGGAACTTACTGCCTCATCTTTTTACGCTGACCTCAAAATTTGTCTCAATACCCATTCTTCTTTCAATTCTCAAGAAAAGAGCTGGCATGTCCTTCTCCCCAGAAAGAAATGAAGACCTAATACTACTTAGAATTCTGTAACTTGATCTTAATGTTGACTGCTCCCAGTGTAGTTAGGATTAGAGGTTCTCAGTTCATGGAGTTGAGACTTAATATCTGTCCTTGAGCAAATCACCATCTGTTCCCGTCAGTCTTCTATTCCCTTAAAATCTTACTTGTCTCCTTTATAATCTGATCTCTCCTCTGTTTATCTTCTTTCATAAGAAATTGCCTCACCATTGTAGCTCTCAAGATTTTGCCTCTTTCTGAACTTCAGTATATGTTGACTGTAGTTCATCTTTGCTATCAATTACATATTGCCTTGTAATATTATCCATATTTGGATATCTCTAGGTTCATTAGCTTTTAGATGACATTATGTCATTTGCTTCTCCTACTGGACCTAAACCAGAGCTTCCAACTTGTGATTAACTTTATGCAATAAAATAAGATGAATTGATTATAAGTTATATTGTAATTTCATTTCCTTGGATGTAAAGACAATGTGGTATTTTCCTATCTTTGTATTGCATTTTGTTGTTTGCCTTTTTATACCCCATTTCTGCTATGTAAGGAAGGAAATATGTCATCATCATTGAGCATTTCCATACTCTCTCTTATTGCTGTTTCTTTCAGTCCTCTTGCATATTACCTGCGTTTTTTGATCATGTGTTCTTTGTCTTGGGGTTTATATTACTGTTTAGTTCTTTTTCTTTTTCAATATTGTTTTGGTATTTCTGTGACATACAAAACACTACAGATACTTATAAGTTTTATAAGTCCATAATATTGTTTTTATTCAACATTTGTTATTTTTGAATACATAAGTCAGTAGTAAAATTTTTGATAAGAAAAAAAGGAAATTCATCTTTTGAGAATAGAAGAGGTTAAGCTTTTTTTCTCTGATATATGTTGTTGGCAATCAACAAATGAAGTTCTATGTCTTAGTCCCAAAGGCTAAAACTAAACTGCTTGATAAGTGACAAAGATCTGTATAAATTAAATGGCACGTCAAGTACCTGAGAAACGAATTGAGTCACATCATATCTAAGTGTAAGAGTGAATATAGTCACAGCATACCTAAGTAATCTTGTGCTATAATCTTTTATTTTAATTTAAAACATATTTTTGTTAATTTTGGAGAAAAAGTCCTAAAAGTCAAAACAGACTACTAAAAACACCAGTGAATTTAAAAATCACTTATGAGTTATAAGTGCATTAAAATCCAGCAATTATAAGGCCACATTTCCCAATCTCCTTTAGAATTTGTGTGTTAGGGATCTCTGCTTGAGAGCTTTGTGAGTCATCTATAAGCAAAGAATGGTAATTTATAAAATCAGAACAGTAGGACCTTCTTGGGGTCAGTAGAACAACTTGTGGTAGAATGCTTTTAGGGCTTAGAAACTTAGAAATAAAAATATAAATAATATAACTGAAATTAGCAACACTTTTTATTTATTAAATAGAAGATATATGTAGCCCAAAAAAAGGACTCTTGAGCTAATAGATTTATCTGAAGAAAATATCAGAAATGCAGTTTAGAGAAACAAATATGGAAAATATGATAGGGAGATGAAGGGATATGGCATTATAATGTGAATATCCAACATATATCTAGTTAGAATTCATAATGAATCTACACATTCAGGAAAACTGATGACTATCAAACAGGATAAATTACAAGATAGTCGACCTCAATTTTTTTAAAAAATCTACCTGTGCAAGTGACATTTTTGAACTAGGAATACAACAAGATAGAAAAAGAAACAATAAAGGAAAAAGATCTATCAAGCAAATACTACTGAAACAAACCTAATGGAGCTCTGTTAGTATTTTCTTAAAAATTTGAAATAAAAAATCATTGCTAGAGATAAAGAGGGTTAATGCATAATGATTAAGATTTCAATTACAAATTGAAGAATATGACAATTCTACTCTTTTATATGTATTATTTATATACTTAAATAATACAGCCTTAAAATAGACAAAACAGATTTTTCAGAAAAAAGTAAATACAGTAAAACTTGGACTGCAAGTAACTTATTCTGTGAGTGTTCCATAAGACAAACAAACATTTCTAATAAATTGTAACTTGATAAACAAGCAATGTCTTGCAATATGAGTAGTACATGATGACAAATGTGACATGATCACAACTGAGACAATGGTTCTTCTCTTGCTCTCTTGCTGAGGGATTGTGGGTGATCTTCTCCCATGTTTGGATGCTCGGTCTCAGGCCACAGTGTTTGACAGAAATCAGTGATTTTTCAGAATGTCGGGGAGTGCTCCCAACTGGCACTAGTATATTTTTTGTTGCTTCAAAGCAGCTACGGACAGTCCTTTGCTTTTCCATACAAGAGTAAGCTTGGGAATGCTTCTCTTCATTCTAGTTCAGGCTGCCTGAAGATATAGACCCTTTCCCCTGCTGTCTTATTGCCAGTTACATTAAATATAGTATATGACAAGAATTTATTAACACTGTTAACTGTTAATGAAAAAGATTCCATTGAGCTAATAGATAACAGTGATTCCACTAGTGACAGTGAAGTTCATCCTACACAATAACTCTCCTCTCTCTTAACTCCCTCACACCAGCCACGAAGATTTTCAAAGGTAAATGCAGGTTAATTTGTTTATTTTTCTTTATATTTTGTATTTGCTTCATTATTTTGTATTATATTACAGTATTGTAATCATTTTTATATGAATATTTTTGGGTTGTGGAACAAATCGTCTGAGTTTCCATTATTTCTATGGGGAAATTTGCTTTGATACACAAGTGCTTTGGATTGAACGAATTATGATCACAAACCAAGGTTTTACTACATACCAGTTCACGATCATATTGAAAACTTTAACATACCTTTTTTCAGTAAATGACTGGAAAAGCAGGCAAAAATTCATTAAGGAAACAGGAGATTTGAATAACATGATTAGCAAACTTGATCTACTGGAAATATGTTTAAAATGCTGCACCTATCCACTGTAGATTCCATATTTTTTTAAGCATATACAAATTCATTTTTAAAAGTTAAGCACAAAACAGGCCACAAATCCACTTTCAAAGGATAGGTACAATATATGCTATAGAATATAAAATATTATACATATGTAATGTATTCATATAATATATACCATATAATACGTAATATATACTAGTATAATATATACTATACAGTGTAATTAAAGCAGAAAATAATAATAAGGAGATGACTAGAAAATCTTAAATTTGGAAATTGAGAAAAATATTTCTAAACAAGAAAAAGGACAGAAATATAAATTTTTATGGAAATTAGAAAATATCTCAAGCTATTTTATTAATAAGTAAATGTTAAAAACACTACAAATTAGAACATCTGGGTGCAGCTAAAGACGTGCTTAGGACAAATATGTATATAACCTTGGTTCTAACAGAAAAGGATGAAGGCTGAAAATTAAGCATTCAAATAAAGAAGTTTAAAATGGAAAAAATAATAACAAAAGTAGTAGAAGGAAGTAAACAATAAAGATAAGAGAAGAAATTAATAAAATATAAAAATAAAACCATAAATTTTTCCATAGTAAAATTAATAAAACTCTGGGAAAACCAATCAAGAAAAATAAAAAGAAATGGTGCACATTTGCACGTGAACACACACACACAATACTGGACATAAAAATGAGAAATAGTAACTACAGCTGAGAAACCGGTAATAGAATACTATAAATAAATTATGGCAGTAAATTTGAAAACTTGGATTAAAAAATTCAAGTTCCTAGAAAAATATAATTTATCAAATTGACTCAAGTGGAAATAGAAAACACAAACTATTGCTAACCCTAAAGCAAATGAATCTAGATATTCTCCCTCTAGGACTTCTTTCCCATAAAGTGTTCTGGTAGATCTCAAGAGCTAAGAAATTTTCTGTACAGAGATGTTACATAAAATAGAATTATAAAAGTTTTTCACCTATATGAGAATTATTTTAGAAAGCAAAAAAGCATTATTTATCCAGCCATGGATGATAAATTACTTGAAGTGTGCTGCTGGATGAAAATGTCCCTAAAATCAACACCAAATTTCATCCCTGATATATGCCTGGAGGATTTTCCATGCTACAGAACTGACAAGTTCCTTTTAAAATCCACTTTGCTCAAAATATAAATTATTATGCTATGATAAAAGTGATTATTATATATTATGGATGTCTATAAGAACACATTCTTAGCAAAAGATCAGATAGTAAATGCTACACCATGACATGATTAAATCAACCATTATGTAACATTGACATTAACCTAAACAGGTACATAATTAAGAAATCCCAGATTGTTTTCCTCAATGGAATATTAAGTAGCCTTTTAAAATTTTCTAATTTTTCATCCTTGTTACATTGCATTTTCTGGTAACCTTCAAATTCTAACAAAGTTTTATTACATGTTAATTGTCTGGTATTGTTCTTCCTTGGGAAATTTAGCACGTGTTTATTCTTGAATTATGGCAGTCAGGACAGAACTAATGTATGATGGAAATGTCGATTATAAAGTGGCAAGAGATAGCAACAGTTGAGCAGCGACCAATGGTGATATTGTGTTAAGGTGACAATCGACAACCAGGATAGATGTGACAACATGTAAGCATTCCTCCAGGACCTGGAAAATACTGATAGAATGGAGCCTGCTAAAATTCTTCCTGCTAAATGAATAACCTAAGATTCTGGGCTATTAATATGTGGGTATTAATGGTAGAATGTGGAAATACCTCTTTTAAATATGAAAAATGCTTGGAATTTAGTGTTGAATGAAAAATCAATCTGATACTACTAAGGATCATATATGTGTATATCAGATCATATATGATGATCTGATATCATCATCATATTGTGTTTTTAAGGATTTTATTGAAAAGAGATACATCAATATGTCAACAATAGTTGCATATGGATGGTCAGATTGATATTTTTCCTCTTTCTTTTGATTTTCTTTGTTTTCCATGTTTTCAAAATAAATGAGCACATAGAGCAATACCAATTAGAAAAATTTCAAAATGATTCATTTGCTCAGAGTGGGCAAAAGAGAGAAGGGAAAAACCCTTACAGAACAGGCACCTTTCCCAAAAGTGCATGCTCTACACTACACAGCCCTTTACCTTTGACCTAAAGAAGTAAACAAAAACTCTTGTGCTGAACCAGATCTACTTCTAACTTAGTCTTAAGCATGGTTCGTGCTGCTGGCTGTTTGCCTTTTTAATGTATTTTCTGAAATAGTCACAAAAATATGTAGCACAAACATTATTTTTTCAGAACCCATCATTCATAAGATAACCATAATGAATTCCTCTGTAAAAGACTCGCAAGGAACATGAAATTTTCATTCTGAAGTGAAATAGAAGCCTGCATTACATCAGCCTGGCATTTTTCTGACTTGCATGCTGGTAGTTGCCAACAACTTTCTTATCCTAGACTCTAAATTCAAGACTGAACGCAAACCACAGAGAACTACAGAAAGCCCAGACTGCACTGCTCTGGATGGCAAAAGAAAACTTGACTCTGCTGGCAATCAATAGAACAGAAGTATGCCTCATCCTCACCACTCCCACATCATGACCAAGCAGCACGACCCTGCCTTTGGAGCTCTGGATAGAATTGTAACAATGGCAAATAGTGTCATGGCTTAGCATTTCCCAGAGAAGTATCTGGCAAAGTTAAGATATTGGTTATTGTTGTCTATTTAGGCCACCAAGCCTTTGACTTTTCAAGCTAATGCTATTCAGTAGAGAGGAACTAGTCTGCATGATAACCAAAAACAGCAGCTACTGAAATACTGACCTTAAAACACACCTAGTAACAGCATCTTTCTTTCTCCAGTTCTGTCTGTAGGTGTCTGTTAAGAACTCTAAAGTCTTCATTCAGTTTCTCCAGAGGAAGAACATGGATGGATGTATACGACCATAAATCATCACCTAGTTTTACACAAATATGCCACTTTCTCTCCATCTCGAAAATAGTTCCATAGATTTCCTTATAATTGAATATTTCATAGATATTCAGAAGGGCTTATTCACTTAAGCCCTGAACAACCTCTAAAAACACATAAATGTCTTTAGTGTTTAAGCTTGTTGAGAAAAGAATCCTTAAATGTGAAATATACAACTTCTAAATGTCTTAAAATCAATTGAAATAAGCCATCAAAGTGTGATAACATGGAACCACATTAATGAGTAGATAAGAATATATTTAAAAAACTCTATATTTAAATGGATGTTTTTAAACTGAGCTTCTCCAGAAGATAGTTTTGCTTAGCAAGATCTTTTTTACCCCCACTGGTAGTACAAAGATAATTATTTCCTATCTAAACTACAAGTATTTCAAATTTGCAGCAGTGTTATATGCATAGTCTTTCACATTCTGTGATTGTACAAACACAAAGCATGAATCATGTGGTGATATTCAAAGGGGCTACTGCAATCAGAATGTTGATCACCAAAAATTAGTCATATAGTAATTATAATTCTCCAGCCATTTGTTTCTATGATGACTTCTAATTTCAATGAGTCCATGCTGTATTCCCTGAATTTAGGAACTGTAACTTGGTAAAATACTAAAATATCATGGTTTTAGCATTAGTGTTTTCCTATTCCAACTCTCCCCATCCCCAGAGCTCCTCTTGTTTAAATAGGAGTGAAAAAATATTTTACTCTACCTCTGAGTACTCTGTTCCTTGAAAACACCTGATGCGAAAAAACTTTAAGTGCTTGATCTCTGCTTCTGAGTAGAAACATTTTCAATACAGTCTGTTTCATACCCAGGCTTAATACTTAACAGATCGCCTGGTAGTGCAATCACCCTTGTGCTTGCACAAAACCAAAGGGCTCAAGTGACATGAATGACACTGTAAATCTACACAGATATTCATTTCATACTGAATTTCAGTGTTCTTAACCTTATCAAAGAGCCTGATAATTCTCAAATAATTTTTGCTGGTTTCTTGCACTGTTGCCTGGTAATGGAAACAGAGCCCTCCTTCCATCCACCAGCCTTCACATCACCCTTTGGGAACACTCATACACACACATTCACACTCATACACACACACACACACACACACACACACCACACACACACACCACACACATTCATACACATACTAGATGTTTTAATGACTCAGGTTTATTTGGGGGCCTCAGTTAGCTTATTTGGGTCAAATCACATAATTTCTTTGGGTCCTTTCCCTTTGGGTTCCACAACCTAACTTAACAAATCACATATTTGCTCTAAGTCTTTTTGGTATGAAAAGAAACGATATGGAAAGAGTTGAATTTTTAATACCATTAATCTATAGCTAACTCAGCTTGCTGTCTTATGCAACACTATGAGAAACAGCTGGGCCCCACTAACCAGAAAGCACTTTTATGGTTTCTCTTAAGGGCCATTAAATCAATGTGATGAGAGCACAGCTGGACTGGATCCTGAAAAATTTATCAGATCCCACACAATACATAAAGGAAGCACGCAGTGCTATTGCAGAGTCGGCAGCAAACCCTTGCTTCGACTGCAGGTGGAGTTTAACAGAATAAGCAAACTCCCCTAGTAAGCCCTTGACAATCTGATTTTTTCCTTACCTCTCCCCTCTGTGTGGGTGTCTTCTTAAAATACCAGCTACTCATGCAACTGTTAAACCAAATTTTCTGGCTGGATTTATTGGCATGACTAGGACATACAAGGACCTGCTTGGCTGTCCCAATACAGCTTTCAACACCAAGAGCCATGTTTTTTGCTTTAGTAAATTTTAGCACATGATGGGGCCAAAACTACAGCTCTTATGAAAATTTAGCACAATGACTGAATAAAGGCTTCCAGTAAAGGGCCAATGCACAAGTAACAACATCTACCTTATTAAACTGAAGCAAGAATAGGACAACTGCCAAAAATATATACCAACTTTTTTCTTTTCTTATTTTAACTCAATTTCTCCAATGCTTTATGGATAGTGAATGAAATATAAAAATCATTACTTAAAGGGTATGGAAAGATTTCGTAATAAACAAGCACATATTCGGTAAGACAGTGATAGAACTTTAGGAACTAGACCTCCCTAATCTGTTGGAAATTAGGCATAATTGCCTAGGTTATCTAACCTTATGGTCTCTTTTCTCTTAATAAATATGTCATACTGAGAAAGATAGGGGCATTTTATAGCAGAAATTTAAATCTACACTGCCAATTTTGTAAACCTAAAAAACTTATTTAATTTTTGAAAACTCACTTTCCTTACCTGTAAAAGGAAAATAATAGGAAAGTCTCCCTTATATGAGTATTAAATGGAAAAAGAAATGTAATGTATGTATTTAGTTCAATGACTGGTGTATTGTTAGTGCCATTATATCTTCTCCTTCTATCCATTTCCTTTCTTCTCCTCTTTCTCTCTTCCTCCTCCTCTAACATCATTATCAATTTTCACTGTAGCACTCATCAACCTCACAAGATTGTAAATTCCTTCACTGTAGAGAAAGTGTCTTACTTATTTCTATATCTTTCATAACACATTTAATGTTTAGTGGATGAAAGCATTATTTAATCAAGCCATGGATGATAAATCACTTGTAGTGCTCTGCTGGATGAAAATATCCCTAAAATCAACACCAAATCTCATCCCTGATATATAGCTGGAGAATTTTCCATGCTACAGAAATGACAAGTTCCTTTTAAAATCCACACTGCTCAAAATATAAATTATTATGCTATGATAAAAGTGATTATTATATATCATGGATGTCTATAAGAACACATTCTTAGCAAAAGATCAGATAGTAAATGGTATGATTAAATCAAATATTCTTATGTAACATAGCCATGCATACTCATAACTGCATAGTCTAAGGAGTTTGCTCTGGGGTAATTTATAGTCAAAACAGAAATATCACATAAGATATAAAATTAAAAAAGTGAAGCTAAAAATCAACCAGAAAAAAAATCAGACAAATAAGCTTAGTAAGATTCTCTTCCAGAAAAGACTAATGATATTTTGCCTATTATGGGCAGTTTAGGAACGCAGGTTTTTTTTCTTCTTTTTTCCCTTCCTTATATTAAGATCAAAAGTATACTCCTACTTCCTTTCCTCTCATAGTTATTTTAAGCTTAGCCAGATATAATAAGGGCACCCTCAAGCAATAACAATGAACAAACTTAAATTTCAGAGGTTTACATTTTTTATTCAAGTTGAATTTTTTCAGCAACTTCCAGAAAGCTCAAGTTAAAACTACTTACACTGAACTTTCATGCCTTCTTTTAAAGCACTATTCCCCACCCCAACACACAAACATATCATATGACAGCTAGAAAACTAGAAGATACATATCTTGTGACCTTATTACCCCTACAAATGAAGGTCCAGCAATCGCAGTATTCTTGCATACAACATTGAAGATTCTTTTTATTTATAGTATAGTTTGGAATCATAAAAACGCTGGTTTTAACCATCTGAGTACTAATCATTCATGTATGATTTATGTTTATAACATAGTTTACCCTATTTAAGTTTGGCACAAAATGAAGGCTAAACCCAAGGCCTGTTTCCAATTCCAATCTAGTTAGTGTCTCAGAGCACTCTGATTTTGGGTCTTCCTATGATTTTCTCATTTTATGCTGCAGCGTTGTATGTGAATTCTATATTCTACTGCCATTGTAGTTCAACAGCTAAAGAATAGCCAAGAAAAAGAAAGAAGTAATTGAGTTATACAGGAATTAAAATTGTTAATTTTAACATCTGACTCAGATACAAATAATATTATGAATATTCAGTACATTGTCATCTTTTTCACTTGCTAATCAACCAAGATCCCCAACAAACCCAAGTCTGGACAATTTGTGGATTTTCTATTATAACTAAGACGCACACTGGCAGTTAGAACAGTATTAAAAAGTAGTGGGCAGTGCCATGCATCTCCTTCTGTGGGCCTGGAGTGCTGGGAGACGTGCTCCTCTCAGTTAAGGAATGTAAAAAGAGAATGGAAAAGTAAGTTACGTATCTGAATTAGCAGAAGCTGAGATAGTCAAGGGTTCTCACCTCCACCTCCTCTCTGGTTAAACGTGGAGAATTTTTTAAATGAATGAAGAGGAGTAAGTAAAGGCAGCAGTGAGCCTGTAAATGGGCCTCTTATGAAACTACACAAGCCTCCAGACCCCTTGTCTGAGCCATTAAAGCCTCACTGTGTTTCTGGTTAGCCAGTGCTACAGCAGGATCTGCACTGTGTCTCAGCTCTTTCCTCTTCACTTCACTAAATCTTAGTGTTTTCTCCTGGGATACTATGCCCCCCCCCCCCACTGAAGTTGTGTACAGCAAGGCAGCTGTACCAACTGCTCAAATTTTTCATCAATCTTCATTTGAGATCCCTAACTGGATACCTCTCCCAATAAGCTGGGAGATGTCCATGATATCTTCTGACCTGCAAGACTACCCACTGATTCCAGGCAGATGCAGACTCTCAGAGCCAGGGCTACAGGAATACAGGCTATATTCAATCCCCATTGTTGTCCTCAGTCCAGGGATCTTGGGCAGCGATTGCAGAGGTCCTATACCCCAGAGGTAATTTTAACCCTATCCTTTAGAAAACAATGCCACAGGACTTCAGATGGACTACACGTTGCCTGATGAATGTTACAATCACTATCAGTCCACCATGAAGCAAAATACAGTAAACTTAGCCTGAGTTACTATCCAGAGCATCAGATAGAATGCTCTCTTAAAACAAATGCTCCAATTTTCTCCCCAGTATATAGAGTGAATATAGCTCCCACTTATAGAAGGTACCTTACAGAAGGTAAGTTTATAATGATGGAAAATGCCAAAAAAGCTGTAAATAAAGAACCAAAAATTTTTCTTAGTAAGCATTTTGTATTATTAATCTAAGTTCAGCAAATTTTTCAAATGTTGAGAATTAGCTTTTTGGATACAGCCACTAACTGAGGAACAAGATGGTGGCACTAAGACTCTCATATCTTGGTCTGGAGTTGCTTATATGCTAAGAACAGTAATTACCAATAGCTCTCCTTTTCTTGGTAGAGGAACTCACCATTCCAGAGATGAGAGTTCAGGCAATTGAGCATGAACACCTAGTGGGTCTCCAGAATTCCCTGTCACTTTTTGAAAAGTGTTAGTGAAACAGATATGGGTGAGAACATCGAAGGATCATACCTCATGGAAGATCAGCTTCCCAAACTACCCTGAAGCTAATCCTGGGGAAAATATGATAGTAGAACACTAGAAGGAGATCACATGAATTTAGAAGAAGAGAAACCAATGCCAATTCTACAATAATTGTGTCTTCTGCCACAAAGCTAGATAGATAAACTTTAAAACTTCAAGGACACTACATTCTAAACCTATGAAGAATCTAAAAAGTAGGGATATCAATGCCTGAAGAGATTGATTGTTGACATCTGGCAGAGGGCAGGGAGATGGAGAGAAACAGGAGGAAGGAGGGAGAGAGAGAGAAGAGAGAGAGAGAAAGAGAGAGGAAGAGAGAAATGCTTTAGCAAGTTGCTTTGATTCAATATTTGGTCTCTTTTTGATGTTGCTGCTGCTGACAATAATTGCTGACCTCTTTCTTGGCTACTATAAATAAACAAAATAACCAAATAAACTTAACCTTTTTCTTTGGCTATTATAACTACTGTTACTTTGGGTGGCTTGGGAAAAAAGAGCACATTTGGATAGTAACTGCCATTTATTTTGCCCCTTTATGTCAATTTAACATTTTAACTAAATTCTCAGATTTGGGATATTTTAAGTGTAAGTGTAAGGTGGGGTACAAACAAAATACATTTCTCTAGATTACCTATATCTGATAATACTTTTGGTATTCACAACATTATGAATTTTAAGGGAGACTTAGAGGTCAAATATATTTTTTGAAATGGTTGTTTTTATTGTTTAACTTGAATGTGCCTTGAATTCTCTCAAAATCTATTGGCACCATTCCAATTCTGGCCAATTAATGGTAGGCCACCATTAATTCTCACATGGACTATTCTCTCTTGCCATTCTTCATTTCAATTTCTCCCTCCCCTCAGCACCTTTCCACTGTCATTCTTTCTGATACATCACTCATCCTTCAGGGTTCAATTTGAATGTCAACTCCTTTCAAAGTTTTCCTGACCTTCCCTTCCATTCTTTCACTCTCTAGTGTTTGTCCTCCATTTTAGCCTATTGTTCGGTGGCATGCTGGAGCCGGATAATACTAGCTCACCAGGGCTAGCTCACTAGTTCACCAATTATGAACATTTACTCTCAATTTCGTGTTCAGTAATTACATATTGGCGACACAAAACTGGTCAATGTGGAAATATTTAAATCACATAATTTGGAAAATGCTACAAATTAGGTCTTCTGCTCCCCCTCTCCTCCTCCTTCCCCACTGGTCTCATTGTCCTATGACATGTCCACCAAAGAACTATTTGTTATTATATATTTCATTGTGTGATTTTAGTTGAATATTTTCCTATCTTCTCCTTAGATAGTAAATTCCATCATGACGGGGACCATATCCCTTATTTCTGATTCCCAGTCCAGTGCATAGAACATAGTACATAGTCGATAAATATTTAGTAAAAAATAAGAAGTCATTCATTTACATAAAATACTAAGTCATAAAATATTTATTCCAAAATTAATACATGATTGTTATAGAAAAATTGACAAATACCACATAAGCTATTATAACTACTATTCTTTTGGGTGGCTTGGGAAAAGAGCACATTTGGATGGTGAATATCATGCAGTAAATATCATGCAGAACCTACCACAGAAGCGATCACTATTTAGATTCTGGTGAACATTATTTAAGAATTCTTCTTATTTACACATAGATAGTATGGGTATATTTATGGATTTTATGATTTTTACACAAAATATTATGTTTTAAATATACTATGAGCTTACTCACTCCCTCTCTCTAAAATAAATACTTTTTAAAAACAGGGGCACGTGGATGTCTCAGTGGTTTGAGCATCCAACTTTGTATTTTAGCTCAGGTCATGATCCCAGGGCCATGGGCTCTAGCCCTGCATTGGGATCCATGTTCAGTGTGCTTAATATTCTGTCTCTCCTTCCTTCTGCCCCTCTTCCCCACTCATGTGCTGTCTCTAAAACTATACACACACACACACACACACACACACACACACACTATGAGACTATATGAACTGTTTTACATGTATCTAGGTCTATATGTCTATAAATACACACACATATACACACACACACACACACACACACACACATATATATACACTTATATTACTGATTTAATGTCTTCTGAATGTACCATAATTATTTTTTACCAATAGTCTATTTGGGAAGAATTTAAATTTTTGGATATAATCAACAAGTCTGTAATTAATGTTAATATCTATATTTCCTTTTATACTTCTCTGGTCATTTCATTAACATGGAGTACTACAAATTACTGGTTTAAATGGGTTTTGGATATGAATTTCCAAATTGCCTTCTAGCAAGTAAAATTAATATCTTTACTGCATATAAGAGCCTGTTTCCCCAAAACCTCTCAATCACTAGAGTTTTGCATGTCTCCCAAAGAGATAACAACAAAAAATCTAGCTTTAATCCACATTCCTTTAATTTGAAGTAAGTTTGAGTGCATTTTCCAATAAAAAAAATAGTAACCTAAAATAAGAGTCCCCAAAATAATAATCCAAAAATGTAATCCAAAATAAAAACCATCCCATTATTTGGAGAAAATGCTTTTTCCCCAAACAACTCTGCCAAATTCTTTGGAGGCAAGACACTCTGTCAAGCCCAAGGTCAGTTCTGAAGATCTGGCCTTCCAAATTGATGATAAAAACAAATTTTATGAGAAAAATGGGAATGATAATTCCCATTGAATTATGAAATGGGAATGATAATTTACTTGCTGGTGACTAAGTAGAGCATGTATAGAGAATTCTATCAACTAGGAGGAACCAACGGTGACTTCAATGAGATCTGAGACTTAGGGCTCCTGCCATCCCTGGGAGCTATCCAGGGTACTGGATTGAAGCTGTGCCTGACCCAAAGGACCAGAGGCCTGGGTCTGTATGAATATAACTTTTGTTGTAGTTGCACCTTAACTCCCCAAAAACCAATTAGCACTTTAATACCCATAGCTATTCTAACACAATTAAGTTAAAAAGCCAACCAACTAATTTTTTTCAATGTTTAAGGAGGTTTTGCCTAATCCTTTTGCTTACTTGCCTTCTATTTGTTCCTATAGCATTTCATTTATGCCCTCAAATTCTCCATGAATTTGACCATTGATATTACATTCCTTTAAAGAAAAATCCAACATATTTCCTTATTGCCTTCAAGCTTCATCTTCTTTCTCTTTTAAGAAATATTCGTTGTATTTTATCCACATTTTAAAATTCTCCTTCTTAAATATTAAACCTCTTTGTGAAAAACAGATAGGAAGAGAATGTCAATTGCAGTGAGCTCACAGGCTGAAATAGATGTAAGAGTGTTTCAGATATTATGTAGCTCAGGGGACCTATGGCATCCCTAGAAATTTGGACCTTTCTCTTTACTATGCCAGTGAATTGAAGAGAGTTAAAAAAATAAGGTTAAAGCCATTGCTTTGGGAATGATAGGTTTTTTGAGCTGACTGTAGCATGGATTTTTCAAGGCGTCCCTCCCAGAGAGGAGAGGAAAATAAGAAATACACTTCTTGTTCATTTTTTTTCATTAAGGCACAACAGCTATATTTTTACTTCTGGCAAATGACCTGAGAGAACAGATGTCTATTGTGTCATGGAGGGCTTACCCACATAGTCAACTCCTCCACTCAATCATGTCAAAGCAAAGCCCTCCAACTAAAATGTCTACTAACATATATGGATCTCATAAGCAGCTTTTAAAATCTCAGTCTTAAAAAAATGAAGAGACAAAAAAATGTAATAAAAATTTTGAAAAAAACCTAGAATAAAAAACATTAAAACTGATCCTGGAAGACAAAATTCTTTAAATTAGGATATTACATCCATAGAAAGAAGTCATAAAAATATTAGAATATGATGTGCAGAAATTGGTATGAGGAATGGAAAAATGTCATTGATCAATAAGTAAGTTACTGTAAAGACTTTTATGGACAAATAAGGAATCAGAAAATTTACCACCATTTGTTAAGAAGTTTCTTGAAGATACATACCATCATAATGAAAGGCTTAACTGAAAAAGAGAATGGCACAGGATTCAGGGAACAATAAATTCAGCCTAGAAAAGCCATCAAGAGAAATTTGAAGATGACAACTACATCAGTCCTTAACCATAAGCGATCCAGATTAGAGCAAGTTAACAGAGACGTTTGGGAAAAGGGGTTTTGGAATAAAAGTATACTTAATAGATTATATGATATGATGAGGTCTTAACATTTAAAAATAAAATCTGAGTCAGAGGCATGTATGTTTTAAAGCTCCCTATACACGTTTCTATAGCTATGACAATTTATGGCTTAATTTTTTAATTGTTATATTTTAATTAAGTTATGTTAAGTTTAATTAAGTTAAGTAGATTAAGTTCTCATCACATCCATGACCATTTTCTGGGTATTACTAATTTAAAATACACATTTAAAATCCTGAAATTAAAAAGAAACCCTACAAACTGAAGCTAAATTAAGATATAAAGGAAAGTACAAGAAATATTTAAGGGATGCCTGGGTGGCTCAGTCACTTAAGCATCTGACTTCTGCTCAAGTCATGAGCTCATGATTCTTGGGTTTCAGCCCTACATCGGGTTCTCTGTTGATAGCTCAGAGCCTGGAGCCTGCTTCAGATTCTGTGTCTCCCTCTCTATCTGCCCCTCCCTCACTTGTGCTCTGTTTCTCTCTCAAAACTAATTAACAACCATTTAAAAAATTAAAAATAAATAAATAAATAAATAAATAAATAAAACAATCAGGATAGTAAAGTACAATTAAATTGGAGCCTAGGTAATGGGGAGATAATTCATTATGGACATATAATCACTTGTTGCGGGGGGCTGTCCTGTGCATTGCAAGATGTTTAGCAGCATCTCTAGTGTCTACCCACTAGATGCCAGTAGCATCCTCCCTGAGTTGTGACAACCAAAAATGTCTCCTGACATTACCCATGTCCTCTGGGGGACAAAATCATCTCTGGTTAAGAATCATTTTATCCTTATCATCTCTCTATCTAAAACACTTACAGTTTATAACACGTATATTTGAAAGAATTTAATTAGTTGGGTTATACATCTATTTGACATTTGACATTATTAAAAAGCTCTATTTTTTTTAGCCACATTGCATATTGCTACTAATCCAAGATTATCTTGCACCTAATTTGTTTGAATTAATGACCTTGCCTGTACTTGTAGAGGCTAATCTTGCAATGCAGAGAGGCAATGATGTGAAGATGAGTTTAACTCTACTAGAGAATATTTCCACGTATGCTAATTAGTTCTTAGTTACAATATTTGGATAGAAATGATTTTGATATATGTAGACACTAGAAAAATATTGTTATTAATTTTATTCACACATTAAACTGACAATTCAAAAAAACTGAATTCATAATTAAGACCTCAGATGCTGGGCTGTATTTTGATTTTTTTTTAACTTCATAAATAGTATGTGCTGCTTCCAACAAGAGGTGTGCGTGTGTGTGTGTTTGTGCACGCGCGCGTGTGCGTGCGCGCACACACGTGCGCGCACACACGCATGCATGCGTGCATATTTCCTTTCTCCCTGCTCCAAACTCCTTCTTTGTTCTTTATGTGGATGATCATTGTTAATAGTTTGGTATGAACCTTTCCAAAGAATTTTCTATGCACAATGATTTAGATATTTATATAGTTCACATGTAGGAGAATTATGAAAAATTTCAAATAACTTCTATGCTTTCCTGGTGTACAGCTACTCTATTCTGACAAACCTATGGATTCCAAAAATAAATGTTTTCTCATCTTGCTACTCCAAATTTCTCTTCAGGGGTAAAAAAAAGTCTGGAGACATATTCAAAGAAACCTTAACAGAAGTTGTGTTCAAAGAGCAATATTGTGGATGATTGTTTTTTTCCTATTTTTTTTTTTTTACTGTTCCACAGTACATTTCAAATGAAAACTAAACATTTTTTTTAATTTTTTTTAACGTTTATTTATTTTTGAGACAGAGAGAGACAAAGCATGAACGGGGGAGGGTCAGATAGAGGGAGACACAGAATCTGAAACAGGCTCCAGGCTCTGAGCTGTCAGCACAGAGCCCGACGCGGGGCTTGAACTCACGGACCGCGAGATCATGACCTGAGCCGAAGTCGGCTGCCTAACCAACTGAGCCACCCAGGCGCCCCGAAAACTAAACATTTTTAATATGAAAATATAATAGGTCTTTTAAAAATACAATGCAAACAGTAAAAAAAGAAATATACCCACATATTTTAAAGCAAAACTTTTAGAATTTTACTTAACAAAATATGTTTGTAGTTTTTCAATTAAAAACTTAGTTTAAACCTTTCAGTAACATTTTCTGACCCGTGTTGTATATGCCAGAAGTATGAAGCCAAGAGCATTGGAGCTGGTCCAAACCTAGACATTTACAGACAGCTCTTGTCAACACAGTGTTTCATTTTGTTTTCCCACACACATGCACCTCTAATAAACTTTACAAACACATGCTAATTCCCTTGAGTAGAATTAAAGCAACAATCACATTCCCAGATCTTAGGAAAAGGAAAGTTTTCTGTTACTGCTACCCAGTGGTGACTCATAAAGTTTCCAGGCAAACAGGTACTTTAATCTTATATCTTCCTTTCTACTCCCCTGCATATTCTTTCTCCCTATTCCCAACTATTTTATAACCATAATCTTGTCCTCATGTCTGTATCTTACCTCTTCCTTTAAAAGCCAGCCTTCTGTGCACTGCTCATCTAAAAGTTATTTTCTCTCCTCTGCATTCCTGAGAAGCCATGATCTTTATGATACTAGCCTCAAATTAATTTCTATTATGAGTATTAGTTGCTTTTAAATATCAGATTTTCCTCTTCAACTTAACTATGAGGTCCCATAAGCAAGACCCTATTAGGCTCTTCATTGTTTTTCATGGTGCATCATACATATTGCTAAGCATCCACGTTCCGTTAAGAAAAGTCTATTTGAATCATTAGGAAAAAACAGTGCACAGCCTCCCAACACCACTTGAGGTTTTTCAAACATAATTTTCTTGTCTCTTTCTGGAATCTCACTGCCTCTCCTTTCCCTGAAATAATTGACCCCAGGCTCATTCTTTGCAGGTACTTTGCTGTTTGATCAAACAGAAAGACTGTAAGAAGTAGTCATCAGGATGAGATGGGTGGGACTTCTCAGATGTCTGCAGTGCACTTTCTGTGAACATGGGTCTATTTTTCAGGAGGATTTCTTACAGAGTGTTCACTCTAAAAGCTATGTAAGCATAAGCCACACTGATGCATTTCTCCAAGATTCAGTTTCCTATGTAATAATCCTTTTCTCCCTGAGCTTCCAAGAAGATTAATACAATGACATATTTAAAAGAGTTCAGCAGAGTGAGTGACCTAGAGTTAGTATTAATCACCACCACTACCATCATCATTATTGTCAACATCACAAAATCATAAGGTAGCCATTGCTCTATCCTTACCATGAAATAGTTTTAAAAGAATGTCTTCTATGTTTATCATCTTCTACATGCCTCTAATATAATGTTTCCTAAGAACAAATTCAGAATGTATTTTTCCCGGATGCCTCCACAAAAGAATTGCAGGAAAGTCTTAGTTAAATGTCTCATTGCTTAGAAAAAATGTCAAGTCATTTATTCTGAAGTCTACTTTCCTGCCTTAGACTGCATCGTTAGTAGTCAGGGCTAAGTTTTTGGTTGTGTAATTCATAGAAAACATTTTCTATGTGGAAGGAGGGTTGAAAGAATAAGAGTGAATTTAAAGCACTGCCAAGACAGCAAATATGAATCTACTTGTCCAAAAAGTGAGACATGGAAAAAAGTACTATTGGAAAAGCATAGTGTTATACTTGGGATATTTATTAAGAAATACATAAAAATTACATTAATTTGTTATTTTAAACAGAATAAAGAACTAGTGAGAAAATACTGCATCCAATTCAATTGTTTCAAATCGAAATAAAGAACAGAAAATTTTCCAATGTTTTGTAAATGGATAAAGCAATTAAAAAGACATAGCATGGTGAAGAAGATACTCAACTGATCCTTTGATGAGTTAATATTAGAGTTATACAAAGCAATTTTTCACATTTTAATAGTATAAAATTAATAGTATAAAACAGAGTAAAATGCATATATCTTCGGTATATAATTCAATATGTTTTAACAAATGTATACATCCATGTAACTAATGAAGATATTGAACATTCCCATCACCCCAGCGAGTTTCTTCCTCTCCCCTTGCAATCAATCTCAATTTCCCATAAATGACAACTCTTCTGATTTCCATTAGCATATAATACATATATTGGTCTTGAATCTATTTTAAATGAGATCATACAATATGTGCTCAACAAAGGAATTTTTAAATGTGACCTTAAAAGAAACCAAATTAGTTCAAGTAACTGTATTGTGGCAATGTTGTTATATGGCATAGAATAGAATGTTCGATCTAACACAAATACATTTTCATAGCCCTAAATTATGCCATTTTAAAAAAGATTTCATTAGGATAGGAATAGCTAAACAAACAAGGTTAATACAATGTCCCAGACTAGAATATCCAATGAAAACTAATGTTCACTGCTACAGAATATATGACTATATGGTAGCCACTTTCAAAACTATATAAATATTTACAGTACCATAGAAGACATTAGGCTAAAAGAGATATTTCTAAAAAAGATTCAAGCAGTGCTTTGGTAGAAGAACCATTGTAACCAGGAAATATGTCAATAATTATCACATGGTGAATAGGGGACCTATCCCTAGGAGTGGACATTCGTCTACATTGACTGGAATTAAGAATACTAACTTTCTAGCTTCTAGGATGATGCACACCACCCTCCAGGCCTCTCACATCCCAATTTAGTTTGGTTTTCTTGCCATTGCCAATGAATTTTACGCATATGCATAGCATTCAGCCTGTAAGAAATGAACACTTTGGCAGAAATTTTAGCATTCTCAGATTTAATGTTCACTCTACATATGACATTATGTACTTTTTCAAGAAATTAAACGTGATTGTCCAGACTTGTACCAATGGTAGCTAGCAACACTAGCAAGCTACACTTTAGAGCAGACATTTCTAACAGCTTTTTGGTGATGGCTGTGGGGGTGTGGAGATGCTGCAAGTGGAAGTGGTCGTGGTGGGAAGTGGATTAAGCTAAAAGGGTTATTGCTGAGCAAGTAACCTGGAGAACCTCAGGGGAAGATTATGACTGTCAAATATGGTGCATATGGTCAAATTTGGCTCAGTTATATTCTCAGACATTTTATAATTAGAAAAGATTTACTATCCTAAACTATGCTAATGTAAGACGGTAAAATAAACACCAATATTCCTTGTTTCTAATGCATCATTAATTATAGCTAGTTCAAAAACTGTAACCATCTGTCAGTGTAACTTAGAACTTGAAGTACCCCTCATTCACTTTCTAATTTACATACCCAAGCACAAATTTGACTGAAGTACTAAAAATAATCTCAACATATATTCATAACAGCATGTGTGACAAAGACATTTAGAAATCAATTAATATTGCAAATATCTGAAACTCCATTACACTTCCATTGAATAAAAATTTGGAAAATTTTTTTTAATTTATGTATTTAAATTCAATTTAATGTATGTTAATACAGTGTAGTGTTGGTTTCAAGAGTAGAGTTACATATAACACCCAGTGCTCATCCCAACAAGGGCCCTCCTTGATGCCCATCATCCATTTAGCCCATCCCCCCACCTGCCTCCTCCCCTGTAGCAACCCTCAGTTTGTTCTCTGTATTTAAGAGTCTAAGTGTCTCCCTCTCTGCTTTAAAGGTGGTTTCACTATTCTTTACATTTTTCTAGATAAGAGCCATGTTAGTGTTATACTTTTGAAATTAAAAGATATTCTATATTCAGAAGTTCTATGTTCAAAAATTAGATAACTTTTTTTTAAACTGCCTTGATCCTTTCTTTAGTAATCTTTATAGTACAAAATAAAAATCCCATTACTAAAAATTCCAGAGATTATTTGTTTGTTTGTTTTTAATTTTTGTTTTCCCCAGAGATTATTTGTACCCTCTTGCAAAAGTACCATGTAGGAGAGGATAGAATTTGAAAATTGTTTTGTTCTCAGATGTAGATCACAAGGACTCTCAGAAGGCAACAAGTGAAAGCATTTTGAAATTAAATGACTCATTTTATTAAAGCAAATTTCACTGTCAAATGACAGGCATTCTTAGCCACAAACTCTCATGTAACACTTCACTGTTTGTTTGTTTGAGAAGGGAAGTAAAGGTTTCACCTTCTTGAAAGCCGAACTGTATACAGCAGGAAAGCTGCTTTCTTTAAAACAGCCATGACACAAAGTTTATATGAAAGATATGTTCATAAGGTTGTGTACATGGTAGCAGAATTTATCCCAAAGTGGAGTCGCGTTTATTTATTGTTAATGGTGTGTGTACTGCACTGTATCTGACCTCTCCTCTGTTAGAAAGAATTCTCTGTTCCTCACAGATTCCCCACTTGCAGAGGTAGCTGCTGGCTTGGGGTGGTTTGTATGCACAGTGCAAAAAGTAGTGCTGCCATGAATGGCAAATTCCACTTCCTACAAAAGCAATTCCCCAATAATGCAAAAGTGAACTAAATAAATAAATATTTTTTTTTGCTGTTGTTTTATGGCATTACAATTTAAAAACTAGATCTAAACTAGGACATGTATAAGTTGGATACAAAGAGAATGCTTAACGTATAAGCTTGAAATAAGTACAAAATACACAAAAGACAGAAAAAAAATTTAAAAATCTAAAATCCTTGATATTTTCAACGTAAAAGAGTTTTATTGAAATTCCCCACAAGGAACACGGTAGTAAAGAGGACAGTAACCCCCTACCACAATCAAGGAGTCTTTAGAGTGGCCAATATAAGTATAATGTACAGATTTTATTTACAATATGCAACTATTAACTGAATAAAGTTGAGTAATGTCTTTAAGAGCTCATCATTCTGGCAACTACATTTAAAGTCCAGTCACGGGCATTTAAAACAATTTTTCACAATTAAAGAGAAAAGTTAAAGACAACACAATAACAAGGATACTCAAACCAGTACTTATTTCCCAACTGCTTATGCTTCCACAAAAACCAGTTTTAAAATCAGGAAAGTAAAATGTACTCAATAGGAAAAACACTGATAACTCAAGAAATCAAATCAGCTTTACATGTAAGAGAAATGTCACCCTCAAGTAGGTGACACTTTTTGGATGATAGTGTCAAATATTTTAATAAACTTTTATACCACTCCATTACTTGGTTCTTTATTGTAGAGTTAGGGAAAATAATGGGAGGCTTATAATTTAGACATTTAATTGATCTTTGATTAAAGATTGAATTCCTTTTTTAACTCAATAATAAAAAATAACATACAGTTGGCTTACTTAGCAGATACTATTATATTGAGACAAATATAATAAAAACTACATGGTAAAATTGTGAATGTGTTGCTTTTCTCGGTGCATTACAAAATATGCTAGCTGAAATGGAATTTGAACATTGGATTAAAGGTTGATCAGGAGAACGAATGGTTTGAAATTTATTTCAATTTACATGAGATGAAAATTATAACATTATGGGTAAAATAAAGAACATCATTAACCACCAGAAAATTGTCTTTTCCCTGAGTCCCTGTCAATCTACAATATCATGCAGCCACTGAACCTATCAGGAAGAAGACATCCTTATCAATAATCCTACCTAAATAGAATTATTTATGGAAATAATATTTATGGAAAATAAATTATGGAATAATTATTTATGGAAAACAGAAAAAATAACAATCCAAATCTACATATTTATGTGAGAAACTATGTTTTCAATACATTGTGACACCAACACCAAAAAGCAAGTACAAATTGTTCAGTGTTGAACCTGAAATGAATGCCAATTCTCTTTAATTCAGCTTAAATTTCTGAAGTTAATAGATCCAGTGAAGAAAGAATCTTATCCATTAGCCAAGAAATATAGCAGAAAAATATTCTATTGATTGTAATTATTTTACAATATTGAGCTCTATTAAAACAGCCATACACACACACACACAATGGAATATAATGTAACTTTTATGCGAATTCAAGGAAATCTCTTTGGGCATATATTAGTCAGGGCTCTCCAGGGAAACTACCAATAGGTCGTATACATGTGAGAGAGAGAGAGAGAGAGAGAGAGAGAGAAATTTATGATAAGGAATTGGGTAATGTAATTATGGAGGTGGGCAAATCCCAAGATCTGCAGGTGAGTCAGCAATCTGGGGACCCAGGTGAGATTAAAGGGAGACAATTTAGTAGATGATTTTTGAGGTCAAAGAGAGCTAGATTTCAGATTAAAAAAAATTTTTGAATCAATATGTGAACAAGTAAGTAATTAAAGACACAGAAAAGGGTAAGATTACATAGAGAGGCAGAGAAGCTACATGGTGGAGCTCACCTGCACTCCAACATCTAGAGCTAGACAGAGGAGGAGCCAGTAAAGCTATCTGAGGAGGGACCATGAGGGAGGGCAACCAAGAATGTCAGGCGCCTTGAGAGGGGCAAGTGTTTTCAGTGGTCAGCCTTTTCAGGCACTTCCGGGAAGTGAGGATGATATGGACAAAAAAATTGTTGGCTTTAGCAAGATATAAGTAGTTTGTCACCTTGGCGAGAGCTATTTCAGGGAAAAGGGAAACAAAAGCTTTACTGGAGCTCTGCCACTCTTGCTTGGATGTCTCTGTGCCAGAGATTATACCAGTGATTCCACTGCCCACACCCACCTAACTCTTCTTACCTCTCCTTCCTGAGCCAGGCAGCACTGCCACTCCCTGCATCCACATCCGCTAGATCAGGTTCTTTGTCCTACTTGAGGACCTCAGTGACCCCAGTACTGCAAGCAGAGTCAGCTCCAGACAGAGCATGGTGACTGTGTTCCACCAGACATACAGCCTGGGCAGTGCTCTGCACCCCAGCACCAACTGCAGCCCCCATGCCTTGTCCCTGGGGCAGCATGTACACCATACCCTCCTTGGCCACATGCCATCAACACTGCATTCAAAAAATACCCACACTAATGAGAAAATGGAGCTGCAGGAGCTGAATGACTGTATCACCTAACCTACAGCACCAAGGTGCACTCCCTAGTGCAACAGAATAAGGTCCTGTTTTCCAAGTGCAAGGGCCAGGTAAGTCCCACCTGGGGACATCTGCAAGAAGGAGATTCAGGAGCTGTGCCATTAGGTGGACCTGTTTACCACGGACAAGATCCACACTGAGGTGCTGTGTGACAACCTGGCCAAGGACCCCATGCAACTCCAGAAGAAGCTGCAAGAGAGATGCTCCAGAGAGAAGCTCAGAGCACCCTAGAAACTTTCAGATAGGATGTTGACAATGTTTCTTTGGCAATCTTTGACCCTGAACATAAAGTGGACTCCTTCTAGAAGAGACTGACTTTGAGAAACAGCACAGTGATGAAATCCATGAGCTACAGGCTCAGATTCAGGAGTCGCATGGGCAAAGTGGTGTAGATGTTTCCAAGCCTGACCCCATATCTGCTCTCCCCGATAGGCAGCAGCAGAATGAAAACGTAGTTGCAAAAAACCTTTGGAAAATTGAAGAATGGTACAAGCCCAAGTTTGCTGATCTCTGTGAGACTGCTCACTACACTAGAGCAATGATGCCCTGAACCAGGTGAATCAGTAGTCAAAAGGATATTGGTTGAGTCCCTCACTTGGAAAAAATGTCTGGCTTTAAAGAACTAAGTCTAGGGAGGTCCAGATGCATGAAATAGAAAACACTATTGGCCTCCTGCAGGATAAGATTCAGAACAGGAAGGAAGAAGTGGACTGCCACCTTCTTGTACATCTGGACCTGCAGAATATCAACACGGCCTTGTTTTTCAGAATGCCACCTAATAGGAAGCTGCTAGAAGACAAGAATAGTGTGTCTCTGCCTTTTTCAAATTTCTCTGAACCTAAGGAAAATCATTCTGGATTCACTCCTTCTGGTTGACAGCCAGCCACTCAAAATGGATACTTCTGATTAAGAAGGTTAAAACTAGAGATAAGTTTTCAATGAAACTTTGCCCCATCATGATGATATCAATAAAAATTGCACACAACTTAGTACAGCAATATATTTCCAGCAATAATAGAAAAGCAATCCATATCTTAAAGAAATAGCTTTCTAGTAACTTTATGCAGTTTTTCAGTAGCAGAGGATAGATGTAGGAGAAAAAGAAGCTCTGGCTCTTAAGAACCAATTCTCCTAAAGATTTAGGTAAAAAAAAAGTTTACAGCACAGTCTAATTTATGAAGCCTTTTGCTATATACTAGCCTTTAAAAAATATTTTGAATACCACTGGAACTGCGTATTTTTTCCCATCAGGTATCTGACCATCCAGCTTTTGCTTCAATGGATCTTTGGAAAGCTAACCAACAAACAACAACCAGGAAAAAATTTTCTCATTGGAATGGGTTGAAGAGAATGGAAAGTGAGAAAGTGGAGAGAGCAAAAGTAGGTTTACATTTTGAGGAGTTGTGTTGTCAGAGAATATCAGAGCAGTAGTTGGAAAAGAATGTGGGGTCAAAAAATAAGGTTTTGGTCTTGTTTTTGTTTTTTAAAGATGAGTGATGTCAGCAGGACACCTGGATGCCTCCTTCAGTTAAGCATTTGGCTCAGGTCATGATCTGGCAGTTCGTGGGTTCGGGCCCTGCTTGTAGCTCTGTGCTAACAGCTCAGAGCCTGGAGCCTGCTTCAGAGTCTGGGTCTCCCTCTCTCTCTGCCCCTCCCCTACTCATGCTCTGTCTCTCTCTGTCTCTCTCTCTCTCTTAAAAATAACTAAACATTAAAACAATTTTTTTTTAATTTAAAGATGAGTTATGTCGAGATGTGCATAGGCTAATTCTGCAGAGAGGGAGAAATTGGTGATTCAGGTGAAAGCGGGGGTGGGGTAGGGGTGGGGGGGGTGGTTAGGCAATATATTCATAGGAGTAAAGCCCTTGAGGAGAAAGGGGATGAGGTCCAGGGCAAACAGGAGGAGCTAGCCTGAGGAGCAGAGACACTTTCTTTTTCATAACAGGATAGAAGGCCAAGCAGGTGCAAACCAAGACAAGTTTTCATAACTGGTGGTGGAAATGTGGTATTGTTTTTATCAAATTACATTTGTTTTCTCTGAATGTTTTGAGGTATCATCATATGAATGTTAAAAGGGAAGATTCTATTAAACATTCAAGGATAAAAAAATTGGAATGTGAATTTATGAGAAAAGTCTAGTGGTCTTCTGGAGTGTTGAAGTGTCTAGTAAAGATTTAAATTAAATCCAGTTTGAGCACTTGTGTGCTTTTCTTTGACCAGGTTTTGTTGTTTAGGTGAACTTAGAAAGTATACAGAATGAAGGGTTTCATTGGTACCAGGTTTTGTCAGAAGAATATGATGTCTGGACCATGGAATCTAAGAGAAGTAGTATAAAAGTGAAATTATGAAGAAGCAAAGTAGCAGTACCTGATTATTTGATAATTTACATTATTTTCTCTCTGCTATCACACATGTATTTTCTAAAAATACTACAAAGCTGGCTCAGATATGAGAAAAAAAAAAAAAGCTAGTACACATGGCCTTGAATCTTATTCCAAATCAAACTTTGACTCAAGTTATTTGAGCACAGACTCTGAATATCAAGATAAACAGCCCATATACTTTGTGCTAAACCTCTTAGAACACATATCATACAGATCAACCGAAGAATGCAATTGTAAATAGAACTGTTTAAACAATCAAAAGTGGAAGGAAGAAGCTAGAAGAATGCCAAAAAAGATAATACAAAAGCAATTAGAGCAAGCTCACTAAAGGGAGAAAAGAAGGAGACAAAGGCTATATCTAAATAATGCCAAAACAAACAGTTGATAAGTGAAACATCTAGTCAATCAGCTGGATATTTTGTCTACAGGGAACCTAGCAACTGACTTGATGGATTTCTTTTTTTCACTGAATTGAGTGAATGAAGTGGTTGCTTTGGAAGCATGTTGACACACATAATGAAAGAGGCAGAGAAAAAAATAAAGGATGAATTTGGAAAAGAAAAAAATCCCTGGGACTTCTAAGTGATGGGTGATTAGATTAAAGGGACTAGAAACAGATTTTGGGGAGGAGATTAATTTAGTTGCATAAATTTTAATTTGAAATATAAAAAATCATAACATATTTTTCAAGATTATAAAAGATTTGTTCATCATGCAGTGGAAATGCTTTTAAGACTAAAAAGATAAAATTAGAGATTGTAAAGACCTAGCATGTTGTCTCTTGTATTGAATCTTGCTACATTTATTACTAGTATATCACTAAAGTGTAAATTAACCTCACTGAGTTATAATTCAATTTACTATTA
The DNA here is from genome assembly GCF_023721935.1 of Panthera uncia. Taxonomy (NCBI): domain Eukaryota; kingdom Metazoa; phylum Chordata; class Mammalia; order Carnivora; family Felidae; genus Panthera; species Panthera uncia. Next base: position 82,871,933 of record NW_026057580.1, on the reverse strand, counting down.
CAATTGTGTTCTTTTCCCCACCCTTCCTACTTTAAAATACAAATATTGGGGCTATTAGTCACTGTATGTCTATTAACACAGCCATCAGAGCCAATATCTATACGATTTGTATTTTGTCAAATGAGTATAAGGGCAGACACCCTACAAACTATCACAAATCTTCCAATGACAAGAAAGCAATTTCTATTTAGGAAGTGATACAAGTCATATTTTGTATTTTTTAAGATGAGTCTATTTAGTAGTAAATTACTAAAAGGGATGCACCATCCTCCTAGGTCATGTGAGTAGTAATAAGAATGGAGAAAGATGCGCAACACAGTAAAATCCTTTAAAAGAAATACTCTTTTGACGCACCTAGGTGGCTCAGTTGGTTAAGTGTCTGACTCTTGACTTCAGCTCAGGTCATGCTCTCATGATTTGTGGGTTCGAGCCCCGTGCTGGGCTCCACGCTCATAGTGCACAGTCTGCTTGGGATTCTCTCTCTCCTCTCTGTCCTTCTACCTGCTTGCGTGTGCTCTCTTCCTCAAAATAAAAAATTGAATTAAAAAAATATATATATACTCTTTTATGACCTCAACATTTACATATAAATGACCTATAGACACACACAATTATTTATTCTTTCTTTAAATCTATAGAATCTAAGACATGACGCTAGAAACTCTTCACACATATTAGGTGAAGATTTACCAAAATTACAGAATATATCACTCGATTGACTGTGCAATATAAATGAGGTCAACACGATGTTGAACCTTTGCTGCTGTTTCTTCTTTATCTTTCTGAAGATTTTATCCTAGATTCCTTCAAAATGGCTTATTTTTTATGATTTTTTAGGCTTCATTTAAGAATCATATGGAAATAACTGACAAAGGTATCAAACACATTCAATACTAAAATATTTTTCTGGTGATCTTTTCCTGGCCTCTGTCTCCTAAAGTGCCATTCTGGGAGGTTCTGAGGCACGTCTGCATGAGTTCCAGAGCTGGTCTTCCTTCAGGGTTCACATCTGTCCTGTTTCATAAGCTGTATTCATTCACTTCATGAGAGGCCATGTAACCTCTTGGGAAAAATACTCTCCTGGAAGACAGACAGATTCTGATTTAATCCTGGCCTTGCCGTATAATAGCGCTATGATTTTGGAAAACTTGCTTAAATTTTCCATGTAGATTCAGATAGATGATTGACGGATTAAATGAGATAGCATGTAGGAAGCACCCAGTACTTGCCTGATTTTCCTTGTTTTTACTTTGCATTACTAAACCATGACAATACTTAAAGCCCATTTTGTGAAATACTCCACTAAAATGTAAGCTGTTTGTCTATTTAGAAGAAAAAAATATGTCAAATTTGTTCAAAGAAATCCCTAAATTATTTCTTATAAAGCATACATTGTGTTTTGTTGTAGAAAACGAAGTTCAACTCCATCTTGCTCTCAAAAATGTACTTACGGTGTTTTTTTGTTTTTTGTTTTTTGGGTTTTTTTGTCAAAAATGACTCTGTTCAGATTTCCTGGTTCTCTTTACAACTGGTAAACCAGTTGCACTTCTTACTCAAAGCATAATAAATTATTGTTTTGAACTCAATATATTTTACATAATCATGTTTAGATTATTTGTTCTTCAAACTTTGAATCCAAATAGATGTTGCAATTTCAGTGTCTAAAAATTTCCTGGCTTCCTAGCTTTGTACAAAATATAAGACTTTTCACTAACTCTTATACAAAATGTAGGACTAATTGGGGAATCATTTCCACTTTCATTCTCAATCAGATGCTTAACTAAAAGTTTGTACCAAATATAATATAAATGAAATACATGCTGATATTTAAATATTAGGTAACATTTTATTCAATATAAATCCCAACTTTTACAAAAATCACTTTTATTTGTCGTCTTAAATAGTGAGCAAATAAAGAACGTATCATTTTAAGAATGAAAAGTCAATCCCCCTGCACTCTCTCTCTCAAAATAAATACACTTTTTAAAAAAGAAAGAAAAATAAGAAGTCTTCAGTTTTTTCTTATATAATTTTTTTAAGTGCCAACTTTTTCAACAGAGTTTTAATGATTTTAAAAACAATAGAAATGCTTTCTTCTCTGTTAATTTGCTAGATCTCACTTCAAACTCTTTTGGGTTTCTGAAGAATGGATCATAAGTAACATCTGCCAACCATCACAGACTGTCATCTGAGGAAGGGTTAAATGCAAAATAAGAGGTGTTAAATGCAAAAACAGCCAATCTTGAAAGAGAGTTGTTGTCTATGCATTGAGGGGGTAAGGGGACAAAAAGAAAGAGCAAATAAAAAAATTTAAAAAACGCTTTATCGAAGGGGGAAAAACAAAACAAAAACAAAAACCTCAAAATCCATCATGATCCTAATAAAAAAAGTAAAAATTAATTGAATAATTGAAGATAATTCTTATCTCATTGTCAGGTGAAAAAGTTCAAAGTTAAATGAGCTTTTTGGCACATCTCCCTTTTAGGAAAGAGACAAATATAAGGACAATTCGACCATACTCTCTAGTAACAGAAAGTTTAGGTGCTCAGGGCTGGGAATTATAAAAAACAAATTAATTCCAAAATTTTGTAACCACCAAAAGAAACTATGGATTTGGGTCCAATTAAGAAAAGTCACCAGATACTTTGTACAAGATCTATTAAATAGCGGCAGAAATCCTCTATACTCCCTACCACTACAAATAAAAAAAGACCAGAGATATTTGAGGAGATTCCTTGGAACTACATACATACATAAATGAGCTACAATAAAAACAATCATCTAATTTCCCAACTTAACATCTGTTTATGCAACAGAGTCGTTACTCTGCATCTGTCCATTCTAATTGAGGGAAGAGTGTAGGAGGAGTAGAGAATTTGAGTATATGGCAGAGCAGAGAAAAGGGGCAGTATATAGAAAGAATGCAATGAAGCACTCTTACTTCTTTGGGTGGCAGTAAATGTGTGCCTCATAATGGACAAGTGAACAAGATGGAAGGTAACCGGGATTTAGCTATTTGTTTCGTATTCCACCAAGAGATCCTGGCAAGAGTTAAGGAATAAACAGAGGTGAAACTAAGAAATTGTTCAGAAAAGATCAAGTCAGAAAATAATTCCCTTTATTTGTGAATGATGAAATGAAGAATTTCCCAAACATGCTTCCAAAGAACCAACTCATGGGACACTTAAGAGACCATCATTTAAAGGCCTACTCTAAAGGGGGTTTAGAAGGTGCAGGAAAATCAACAGTGAGGGGAGTATGCTTTCTTCCCTAAACTATTCCTCTCTATGCCTGGATAAAAGTGGACCCAGAAGAGGGAGAGAATGAGAAGGGAAAGAATAGCTCTCACTGATACCACCACTGATCCTTGGCCCAAAGTCACATTCAAATTTAGGGAGGAAAAAATATGAATTTGAACTTTTAAATTGGATTAAATTGGAACTGGACTATATATATATATATATATATATATATATATATATATATATACTTTAAAATGACCAGAAAGCCATGGGATCCACTCAAGATGTCATTGAAAGATGGGTAAAGAAAATTTGTCCTCTCATGCTCAGTGGTAAAGATAGGAGGGAAAAGAAATACTGTTTCCTGTTTGCACCCTCAAGTTTAGGCTGTTCAATTAAATGGCTACTTCACGTGAGTAGTCATATTTAATTATACTCCAAAAGATTTGCTCTTCTAAATTCAAATTTATGTAATGGAATTTTTACTAAGACTTGTTCATTCCCCTTAAAACTTTTTTAAAAAGAAGACTTAATAATGAAAATGATACAAACAAAATCCCAAGACCTGATTCCATTTGTATTTCATGTTATTTCGCATGAAATTAATCTTTTAATAATTGAATTCTTCATATTGGTTTTTAATAATAGATTACATATATTTTCATTAATGCTCTTGTAAAACTCCATGGAATTTGCTTACTGTTCTATTCACATTTTATTATAATATAGAATCACTGTATTAAAATGTATGTACATAAAATAGGAACAGATATAATATACCCAAATAATTTGAAGGAAAAAAACCCTTAAATTGTTAACTGTATTTTTGAGGGTTCATAAATGAAATGATACTAGTTTAGCAGGAAGAAAAGGCTTAACTAAAGTTCAAGGTATCATTTAACATAAAAATTGTATTAATGAGTAATTACTAAAAACTTTACTACTTTGAAAAATTAGTTGATATTAGATGAATGTGCATTTTTAAAAAGTTTTTTAATGTTTATTTATTTTTGACAAAGAAAGAGAGAGAGACAGAGCATGAGTGGGGGAAGGGCAGAGAGAGAAGGAGACAGAATCCGAAGCAGGCTCCAGGCTCGGAGCAGTCAATGTAGAGCCCAATGTGGGGTTCGAACTCACAGACCGCGAGATCATGACCTGAGCTGAAGTCAGAAGCTCAACCAACTGAGCCACCCAGGCTCCCCGATGAATGTGCATTTTAATCTCATCAAATTAGCCTGTTTTATGAATTTATCATCCCTTCAGGTTTTCTAGGGTTGCTTTGCCAAGACTCTTCACTGATGGTTAGAATTTACATTAAATCCTAGGTATGTGTTACTGGTAGAAATAATTCAATACAAAACATAATTTAAGATAAAAATAAAGTTGACAATGACGAAAAAATTAAAAGTTAGCATTATTATTGACCAAACATAAGGTATAATAAAGTTTTTGGTAAAATTTAGATCTGTAAAATTCAATCCAAGGAAAAATGAATTTCATAGAAAGAACTTTTTGAAATACTCCTAGTGGCAGAAACCAGAATTGGGAAAAGTTGACATCATAACAACAAAAAATATATAAATTATATATTTTATTTTTAAAAGGTTTTTTAAATATTTATTTATTTTTGGGAAACAGAGAGACAGAATGCAAGCAGGGGAGGGGCAGCGAGAGAGGGAGACACAGAATCTGAAATCAGGCTCCAAAGCTGTCAGCACAAAGCCCAATTTGGGGCTCAAAGCCATGAAGCACGGGATCACGATCTGAGCCAAAGTCAGACACTTAACTGACTGAACCACCCAGGAGACCCAGAAATTATATTTTTAAATTGTTGATCTTATTAAAAATATAGTGAACTATATATGGTAAAAAAATAAAACTGTTCACACTATAAAGAATCAATAAAGAAATTTAATATGCTTAATAAAATTAGTTCCAAAAAGAACTTTTGCCGCAAAATTTATTAATATTAATATAATTCTAATTGACATTTAAAATTATACTCCTTAATATGAAGTACAAAAACTCTCTTTAATCCTTAGACTCAAAATCGTGGAGTGGAAATGTACTATATAGGTCTATTATATTTTATGACAATCAAGAATGTGTAAAGAAATGTGATGATTTAGGAAATATTCCCTATCATCTCACCTCAACCCCCAAAACAAAATCAACCACATTTGTTTAATGTATATCATAATCTGGTGAGAAAGACATGAATTGGGAAGGTTTATTAATTCATTTATTCAACAAATGTTTATTGGGTTCCAATTATATACTAGATATGACTCAGAAGACAAGGTAGATATTGTTTTTGTGGTGCCTGTATTTTTGATGTGTTACTAAAAGTGGTACAAATAATACATCAACAAATAAAAAATGACTAAATAATAACTTATGTAGAGACTAAAATTAAATAAGACTAAAGACTAAGACTAAAATATGACTAGTTCTGGACGGAATTCCGGGGGGGAAATCACTTTTAAGCTGAGATGTAAATAATCCAGCATTTTTACACATGTGAATATCACATAGCATATTGGTTAAACTCTCAAGCTGGGAACATCTGTTTGAATTCCATTCTCAACTCTGTACCAAATGTATATTTTTGGAAAGATATTTATCTCTGTGTGGTTTAGTTTATTTTCATCTATAAAATCAGAATAATATCTAGCTATCCAGACTGCTAGAAGTTTAAATAAGTTGATACATATACAAAATTTATGAGTGCCTGGCATATAGTATTAAATAAATGCTAGCTATTAGAACTATTATTGTTGTCAGAGAATGATATTCCATGCAAAGAGACCAAAGGAGACAATGAGTTTGGCAGATGTGGGGAATAGAAAGACCTGAATGGCCGGGAGGGTGGTACAAGCTGAGAAGAGTAGGCAGGCAGGCAAGAATTGCATGGAGCGCCATAACCAGAGCATGGGCTTGGATTTTACTCTAAATGCAGTGGGAGCACTTACATAAATTTAAATGCTGAAGATACTTGTTTTGTGCAAAGGGGACATACAGCAGGATGGCTTGGCCACATCAGAAAATCTGAGTTGAAAGATAAGGATAAATGGTGTAGTTTGAAAAGAAAATCAACCAATCTTCAGTACATTAATTTAAGGATTTCAATTATTATTTAAGAGAAAATTAGGCGTTCTCTTTCTCAGAAGGGAAGTCCTTTCTACTTACTTAGAAACATTTAAGAGAAAATGGTCCTTGCATTACAGAATTATTAGAAGGATTTTAGGAGGCTCTTAATGATCCATGTTGTCTTATCTAATTGATATTACAAAGAGAAAAGGTATACCAGCAAAAAGTGAAGTTGAGAATAATTCAGTGAATTTAAAATCTTCTAGCCAATCTGAACAATTCAGAAGGTATATTAGTCATTCTTCTAATTATCTAGATAATTTAGACAAGAGGAAGGGAGGAAAGAGATTGCTTATCCAGGTTAAATTATACAAATACAAAGCCTGAGGAAAAAATACACTTCTTATTTTAAATAGCTGCCACAAAACAGTATAGAATTTAGAATTAAAGAACTTAGTAATAAAACCAATATACACTTGTTCACACAAAATTTTAATCTGTCAGTTTTTCATATTAAAAAAATTAGATCTCTCTCTCCATCTTGCCCACCTGTATATAATGCTGATGGGTATTTGGGCACACACCACATTTCAATGCCTTACCCCTTTTAATTTATAAGTACCAAGTTACCTTAAATTCATATCATGCAATTTTCAACTAAATTTTTACAGATGTAGAAATTTTTCTGAAATTATATAAAGTTCCATCTATTATCATAAACTACAGGCAGCTGTTAAAAAATTTCTAACTTGCTATTACAATCATTCTTCAGAGAAAATATCTTAAAATAACATAGCAGAGCAAAGCCATATAATACAAACACTCAAAGAAAATGAGATAAGAGTACCCCCCCAAAAATTCGGGACACTGGTTTTACTCAGAGAAGCATGGTTCTGATTGACATTTTTAGATAACAGTGAAAAAGAGAATATGTCTTTAGTTTTCTAAATTCACTGGGCAAGATCTACCTTCAGATAGAGAGGTAGATAGACAAGGTAGAAAGATACATAGATATATAGATTAGATAAGATGGATGATAGATGATAGACAAGTGATAGATAATGACGATGATAAATAAGTAGATGATAGAGACACAGATATATAGATATAAGTATAGGTGATTTCCACCAATGATCAATGGAACATGTCCATTCAGATAGTTTTTGCCCCTGAATATGTTATTTATGACACATGCAATGACAAATCTGAAACATTGTTTATTAATCATGTGAACTACCTCGTAAATAAACTAGGGAATAAAATTTTAATCAACACCACAACTTTATGAAATTTGTTATATATTCCTTATTTTGTGAACAAATTAATGAAACCAGACAGATTAAGTAACTTGTAAATATCAAGTGTTGTAAAAACAGGTTGCCATTTTATTTAAGTCATAGTATAAACCAAATACGATAAATGGTACCTAAGAACATAGGAAAAAATGATTACATAAATACTACTTAATAAAAACATTTTATTGTGAAATATGTGTTCATATTTGTATTGCAAAAACATGGATCCAATTTTTCATTGGTATTTTTGATAAACACAATGTCAGAATTTTTCTATAAAAAAGAAAGACTGACCATTTGCAATTCTTCATTCATTCAGCCACCATGTATTCATTGATTGTCTACCTCTAGATCCTAGTCAATATCTGAGAATCTTGATATATCAGGGGAGGAAAAAAATACACAAAGACAACTGCCTTCAGAAAATTTGCATTCTAGTATAAGGAATCTGACAATAAACAATATAACTAAAAAAACTAAGTAAATTATTCAGTACACTAGAAGGTGCTGAAGCCAGGCATGAGAGTCAGGAGTGTGGCAAGGAAGAGGAAGCAGGTAGCACTATTCAATAGTGTGGTGAAGGTAGGTCTTACTTATTCAGTAGGTATGATTTGAAAGAGGTAAGAGAATGAGTGAAAAAGATGTCTGGAGGAAAAAGGATGCTAGGCTGAAGAAACAGCTAGGACAAAGGTCCTGATGCAGGAGAGGGACTAACATGTGAAAGGAAGAAGACCAGTGGGGTTGAAGTAGAGTGAGTAGGAGGAAGGTTAAGAGATGAAATGATACAGGTAAGAATTTGGTAGGTCATTATAAGAACTTCATTGAAAGGGGGAGTCATTTGACAATTTTGTGATGAGGAATGACATTATATGACTTTTGTTTTAAAAGACTCTTTCTAAATTCCTAAACAGTGGAAGGGCAAAAGTGTAAGCAGGCAGACCTGCTTAGTGGTTATGGAAATAATCCAGGTAAGAAGTAACTTGGACCAGGATGGAAACAGTGAAAGTGATAAGTCACTAGATTCTATTTAGAAAGTGGAGCTAAAGGTACTTGTTAGTGGACAGAATGTGAACTCAGAGAGGAATCAAGAATGAATCCTAAGGAATTTGGCCTGTAACTAGCTACCACTTACTAAGAAAGGAAAGACTGAGTGGGGTAGGTTCTTGAAGAAGTTCAGCGACTCAGTAGTGGGTTTGAAATGTGTGTTAAAATCCAATAGAGATTATAAATGGGCAGTTGTATATGAAATCAGGAGTTTGGGACAGATACCATGGTGGAGATAAAATATTGGGATTTGTCAACATGCAAATGGTGTTTAAAACCAAGGGACTGGATGAGTTTACAAAGATAATGAGTGAAGACAGGAGAGAGAGGAGGTAATGAGACTAGGACACTACAAAATGAAGGGGTCAGAGAGAAGAGAAATCACCCAAAAAGCATTGAGAAAGAGCCAACAAGCATCCTTAACCACACAGATGGGAAATTATTAAAAATTATGAAAGAATGGATCAATTGAAATTCCAAAACACTGTATTTAAAAGTAATGAGTTTAAAATAGAAAAATTATGAGTGAAAATAATAGCTTTCCTCTTCTGGATTTTGTTCTAAGGTAAATAAAAAGTAATTTACCAGCTAACTTTTTTTTTTAGCTAAACACAGAAATAGCACGTGCTTTTTTTTTTTTTTTTAGCATGTACATGTCTTATATGATATTATCTATTGCTGTTACCAGTAGCCTGAATAATTGGGGCAATTTCCAGTGAGTTAGATGTTTAGGCTTCAATACAAAAGCTAAAGGTGGGGGGGGGGGGCGCCTGGGTGGCTCAGTCAGTTATGCATCCGATTTCAGCTCAGGGCATGATCTCGCAGTCCGTGAGTTCGAGCCCTGCTTCGGGCTCTGTGCTGACAGTGCAGCAGCCTGGAACCTGTTTCAGATTCTGTGTCTCCCTCTCTCTCTCTGACCCTCCCCCATTCATGCTCTGTCTCTCTCTGTCTCAAAAATAAATAAACATTAAAAAAATAAAAACAAAACAAAACAAAAGCTAAGGGGGAAAACTCAACACATGCTTTTAAGAAAGAAAAATGCGTTTTTCGAGCATCTGTGACTAAAAACTATGAATCAGAAGGGAATAAAATCATAGAACTGTAGACAGACTGCAAAAGCCAATGAACAACAACAACAAAAAACTAAAAACCAACCAAACAAAAACAACAATAAAGGAATTCAAGTCAAGAGGACAGTCTGGACAAATCTGAAACACCATTTATTAAGCATGTGCACTACTTGGTAAATAATGAACCAGGAAATAAAAATTTAGTCAACACCACAACTTTAAGAAATTTGTTATATACTCCTTATTTATTGATTTATGAATAAATAAATTAAAAACCAGACAGAATAAGTCACTTTTAAAGTATCCACAGTTGAAATGACACATTCAGGATTTAAAGTCAAAGTACTTAAATCAAGTATAAATATGGTGTATCTTCATAGACTTTCAATTTTAATAAGAGTTAGAAGAATTCAATTTTTAATCTGTACACTTTCTGCCACAGAAATGTCAGGCAAAGACAATAGGTTCCTATATTCTATGATGTTCAATTTTGTGTTTCTATATGAAAGACCAAAGAACAACTTACTGTGCAGAGTATATTTCATGTACTTGACACACTGAGTTATACAAATTAACCTTGTGTTCTTAGTGTTACAGCCCAATGAATAGGAATAGCATTGCTCCTTGAGCAAGATCAGACTAGACTAGCACCTCACTAGGCTGAAGAATTACTAGTAATGTCCCTAAATTAGAAAAATATACATTATGATTTCTCTCAGAAGGAGGAGGCAGAGAGAAGGGAAAAGAGGGAAGGAAGGAAGGAAGGAAGGAAGGAAGGAAGGAAGGAAAGAAGGAAGGAAGGAAAGAAGATAGGAAAGAAGGAAAGAAGGGAGGAAAAAGAAAAAAGAAAAGAAAACAAAAGAAAAAGAGAGAAAAGAGAAAACTACATTAAGGATGCTACTTATTATTTTTGTTTAATTTTTTGTTAGGGAAAAAATGGCTCCCACAAATTACCACAACTTCCTGCTCTCTGTAAGATATTTTATTTACAACATTGATAATGCACCCAATTCTGTTTCCCACCACAGTAAATTCCAGAATAACCCCAAATAACAAAAATTCAGTTTTTTTCGTGATCTTACACTTTACAGTTGCCTGAAGATTTTACATATATGTGTGTACATATTTATATGTATTTATATGTGTGTATATAGAGAGATTATATATATATATTTATATTTATATAACATTTACAACCAAGGAACACGGGTTTGTGGTTAAAAACAAAAAGCCTGAAGCATAAGCTTAAAATAAGGAAAAATAAACATGATAATGAGGGAAATTCAGAACAATCTAAGATCATCAAGTATTGTAACAAAAATGCAGTTGGTCCTGAGGCTACCCACTATGTACTGGTCCTAGCCACAGCTAGGGAGTTAGGAGAAAACAGCTGCTCTCAGTCTTTAAATTATACTATGTATGTAAATGCTAATGTAAAATGTTGAGTGTGACTATTGAGAGGATGCGAGTGAGCCCAAGCTCTGCTCAAGAACACCCAGAGCAATAACCAGACAAAACCAATAGCAAAGCTTCAGTTATACAGATGAATAAGTGCTAGAGATATGATGTGCAACATTGTATCTATGGTTAACAATACTATATTGTACACTTAATTTGTTAAAAAGGTAGTCTTATGTTAAATGTTCTCTCTGTAATAAAATTTTCACCTGCAATTGTAGTTAAAATCCCATCATGCACATATTGAAGGAAAATAGCCAGAATTCCCAGGACTCTGAATCTTCTTTGCTGCTTTCTTTTCTCCCTTACCTTATGATGTCTGAGTGCCCAAGACTACCCTTAGACTTCATTACTTTTGTCTCTGTTGGTCATCTCATCCAGTCTCATAGCTTTAAATATACATAGTATTTAAACTCCAAAATTCATATTATCAGTCTGAATCTCTCTCTTGAAAGACATGTTTTAGCAAAGCATTGTACTAAAATTTATAAGACCTGGACTCTACACTTCATGTTTCAGAAATAAGAATTCTAAACCACAAGGTATATCTTGTAGCATCTTTGACTAAAATCTTTTAATGACTGCCAATAAACTAAAGGGTTCGGTTCAAATGTCTTGGCATCACCATTAATTTTCTTCAAATTCTGGCCCATGCCTACCTATCGAATCATGTCTACCAATTTATACAACAGATATCCTTTGTTCTGATCTTCACAATATACTTACAGTTTCCTAACATTATCCAAGTTTTCCTTCCTACATACCCTCATATGCACTTCATCCCCTCCTTGAAATTCTCTTTCCTACTTTGTTATCAGTTTTTAAGAATCAGTGCAAGAGTGGTGAAAGTAGAGTAATTAATACTTTATTCTTTTTAACTTTGTTTTTCATACAAATTTTCTATTGTGAATCATGCTAGTTTTAAAATTTATAAAAACATTTTATAGACTCAGATAAATTAGCTTCTCCTCCATAAAGCATATAATCCTCTGTCTCCCTTATTATACTACCGAGCACTTTTCTGTGATTGTTTCCTTACATTTATTTTTAATAACTTGAATATCCCTGAGGTAAGGGATCTCATTCCATCTTTATATCTCCTGCTTAATATGATTCCTGGTGCCATTTGATAGCAATCATTTTGAGTAGGTTTTTGTTTAATAAATTTAACCACCATAGATTCAAAACTACTAAACACTATCTCAAAAAATTCCTCTAGAATTTTGAGTTTTGATTATTGAAAACCAAATGTATTTTGGATATTTTTCTCCTTTTATATGTATTCTTTATATTCTATACTTTATCTGAAAAGAAGACTATTATGGATAATATTGCATATGATTTAAATTATACTTTTGAATAAATTTTACGGTGGAATATTGACATTCAGCTTTCAAATCATACTCACGTAATATGAAGCAATCCCAAATAAAACTTTTTTGGATGACTCATAGCCAAAAAGGAATTAAACAATTAAAATAAAAACCAGTTCTTAAAAATTATTTTAATATTACAAATATAAGTACACAAACTACTTTTTATAAGATTAGAATTATACCGTAATATGATCTCTATTTTTCTGTCTCATATTTAACTTAAGTTTTTATAGTTTTTGGCTCCACTATATTATATTCTCAGAAAATTATCTGGCTAACAGTCTCTATCTTATTTATTTGTCCTGTCTGTTATTTTTCATATTTATTTAACTTTTTTTGTTTTTAATAATTGTCTTCATAGATACATTTAATAACTTTAACAATCATCAATAGCTAGTTGCACCAGTTTTCCTTTGCACTAATAAATAGTAATTATATTTTTACCACATGACAGAATTCCAACATATAAAGCACATAAAATTTTAGAACAAGATAGTGGAATAGGAAGCCTTGGGCCCTTCTTCCTCCCATGGATACATCACTTTAACAATACTTGGGAAAATTCCCTTTGTAAGAAATCTATAAACTAGTTGAGAGGCTCTTGCATCCTGGGTGAGCACAGAACCAGCTGGAGCCAGTAGGAGCCAGTAAGACACTCTCTCACCACTGACATAGTACCATCTGATCAGAAGGAAACCCTCACCCCAAATTTCTCTTGAGGGAAGGAAAACCTCATACAATTCAACTTTCCAATTTTTTAGGGGTTGCTCCAAGTTCTGGTTTCTGTTTCATCTGCCTTGAAGTGCTTATGGAACCTAGCATACTCTTGATGTCTGGGTCCAGGGAGATTGGTCAATGAGAACAAAAATAGTGATTTGAAAGCATGCACTCACTATATTCTCTTTTCCAACTCAGTGCAGAGTAAGCAAGAAAAAAAATCTCATATCTCAAATTTTCCTGGGAAGGAAAATAGGCAGTGCATCTAATTTTCCAACTTTTCCAGAAGCTTCCCAAAAGACTAACTTCTGTTTTGCCTATCTCAGAGCACTTATGGGACTCAGCAGAGTCTAGATGACTGAGGCCACTAAGAACAAAGACAACAGTTTGAACTAGCACGCAAGCACAAGCCATAGCCCCTCTTCCCAGCTCAGCAAAGAATAAATGGGCAAAAAGCCCAAATCCCAACTTCTCTCTGGGTAGGGAACGAGTTGAAACATGCACTCGGAATTCCAAATTTCTAGGGTCTGCCCAAGAGTCTGACTTCTGTTTTGTCTGTTTTAGAAGGCTGACAGCACCCAGCATACTCTAGACTCCTAGGGACTGCTGGGAACAAAATGGTGGTTACCACAAAGGTATGAAGTGCCTTAACAATCTTAGAACAGGTTTATTGTTGAGCGTGTTCTCCTGCATGAATCCAGTCCTGAAGACTGGGAGAAGTGGCTCTTTTCTAATGCATAGACATCAACACAAAGAGTCAGGAAAATAAGGAAACAGAAAAATGTGTCCTAAACAAATTTGTCACATACTAGGGAACCTCCATAAGATTATTGGCAGATTTCTCAGTGGGAACTTTGCAGGCCAGAAGGGAGTGACATGATACATGCAAAGTACTGAAAGAAAATGACGGCCAACCAAGGATACTACATCCAGCAAGAGTGTCCTTCATAAGTAAAGGAGCTGAATTCATCACCACTAGACTTGCCTTAAGGAAATGCTAAAGAGGTCTTCAAATTGAAATTAAAGGACCCTAAAGAGCAATATGAAAACATAGGTAAATGCATAAACAAATACAGACCACTATAATATTGTAATTAATTCTAGTATAAAAAAGAAAAGACAAAGTATTAAAAATAAGTATAATTACAAAAATGTATTAGATACACACTATAAAAGAAATAAATTGAGGCAGCAATAACATAAAGGGTAGGGTAGGGAGTAAAAGTGTAGACATTCTGTATGTGATTGAGGTTAGGTTGCTATTAGCTTAAAATAGATCATTTCAACTTTATTTAATGTAAGCCTGATTATAACCACAAAAACCCATAGAAAATACAAAAAGAGAGATAAAGGTATCAAAGCATATAAACAAAAAATATCAACAAAACACTATAAAAAAAAGGAGAAAAGAACTACTAGACAGAAAACATTCAACAAAATGACAATAGTAAGTTTTCCCCATTGATACTTACTTTAAATGTAAATAGATTAAATTCCCCAATCAAAAGATGTGCAACGGCCGAACAGATTAAAAATCAAGATCCAACTATACATTGTCTACAAGACACTCACTTTGCAATTAAAATTACACATATGTTGAAAGTGAAGGGGTAAAAAAAGATATTCTATTCAAACAATAACCAAAAAAACAGCAGGGAAGTTCTACTTGTGTCAAACAAAACAGACATTAGGTCAAAAAGGAGAAAAAGAAAGAGCCAAAAGACAAAAGACAAAAAAGAGACAAAAGAAAAATTATGAAAAGATCAATTCATCAAGAAGATATAACAACTAGGGGTGCCTGGGTGGCTCAGTTGGTTAAGCAACTGACTTCAGCTCAAGTCATGATCTTGTGGTTGGTGAGTTTAAGCCCCTCTTTGGGCTGTCTGCTGTCAACAAAGAGCCCGTTTCAGGTCCTCCATCTGCCTCTCTCTGCTCCTACCCCACCAGTGCATGCTCTCTCTCTCTCTCTCTCTCTCTCTCTCTCTCAGAAATAAACATTTAAAAAAAGAAGATACAACAATTATAAATCTATATCCACCCAACTTCAGAGCACCTAAATATATAAACAAACACTGACAGAACTAAAGGGAGAAATAGTAGACAATAAAAAAGCAGGAAGAGACTTCAATGCTTTATTTTAAATAATGTATAGAAAATCCAGACAGAAAATTGGAAAGGAAACAGTGGAATTGAACAGTACTATAGACCAGATAGACCTAACAGATACATACAGAACATTCCACTGAACAGCAAGAGAACAACCATTCTTCTCAAGCATACACAAAACGTTCTTTTAAAATTTTTTTTTAACGTTTATTCATTTTTGAGAGACACAGAGAGACAGAGCATGAGTGGGGAAGGGGCAGAGGGAGGGAAACACAGAATCTGAACCAGGCTCCAGGCTCTGAGCTCTCAGCACAGAGCCTGATGCGGGGCTTGAACTCACAAACTGTGAGATCATGATGTGAGCTGAAGTCGGACGCTCAACCGACTGAGCCACCCAGGCACCCCCATACACAAAACATTCTTCAGGATACATCCCATGTTAGGTCATAAATATATTAACATTTGAAGAAGATTGAAATCATACCTTCTCTAACCAAAATGGAACAAAACCAAAATTAATAGAGGAAGGAAAACTGGAAAATTCACTAATATGTGTAAATTAAAAAGCAGATTCCTAAGCTACTAATGGGTCAGATAAGAAATCAAAAGACAATTCAGAAAATATCTTAAGACAAATGAAAATGAAAACATCACATACCAAAACTTATGGGCTACAGCAAAACCAACATAATACCGATATTCATACTGATAAAATGCTTAATTGAAAAAAAAAAAGAGTCTCAAATAAATGATGTAACTTTACAACTCAAGGAACTAGTAAAAGGAGAACAAACAAAGCCCAAATTTAGAAAAAATAAATAAAAGATATAATAAAGATTAGAGCAGAAATAAGCAGTATAGAGAATAGAAAAACAGAAAATAATAAAACTAAGTCTTTTGCAAAAGCCAACAAACTGACAAACTTTTAGCTAGATGAAAATAAAAGAGAGGAAAGACTCAAATAAATAAAATCAGAAATGAGAGAAAAGACATTCCAACTGTTGCCAAAGAAATAAAAAATAAAAAATAATTTTAAAAATAAAAAAATATATAGGGCACGTGGGTTGCTCAATTAGACATTTGACTTCGGCTCATGTCATGATCTTCATTTCATGAATTCAAACCCCATATCAGGCTCTGTGCTGACAGCTCAAAGCCCGGAGCCTGCTTTGGATTCTGTCTCCCTCTCTCTGCTCCTCCCCCACTCACACTCTGTCTCTCTCTCAAAAATAAACATTTAAAAAAATTTTTAAAAAGAAAGAATCATAAGAAACTACTATAAACAATTATATACCAACAAATTGTATAAGCTAGAAGAAATTGATACATTTCTAGAAATATACAATCTGAATCAAGGGGTGCCTAAGTGGCTCAGTCAGTTAAGCCTCCAACTTGGTTTTGGGTCAGGTTTTAATCTGCAGTCTGTGAGTTCAAGCCCCATGTCAGGCTTTGCACTGACAGTGTGAAGGCTGCTTGGGATTCTCTCTCTCGCTCTCTCTCTGCCCCTCTCCTACTCATGCTCGCTCTCTCTCTCTCTCTCTCTCTCAAAATAAATAAATAAACTTAAAAAAAGAATAAACACAAAAAAAAAATTGAATCAAGAAGAAATAGGATATCTTAAATGACCAATAGCAAATAAGGAGATCTAATCAGTATCGAAAATCTCTCAAGAAAGAAAATCCCAGGACCAGATGGCTTCACTGGTGAATTCTACCAAATATTTAAAGAACTCATGCCAACCCTTCTCAAAAAAAATTGTTGAAGGAATATTTCTAACTCATTTTATGAGGCCAAAATTACCCTGATACCAATGCCAGACAAAGACACCATAAGGAAAGAAAATTACATGCCAATATCTGTGATGAACATAGATGCAAAATTCCTCCACTAGCAAACAAAATTCAACATCACATTAGAAAGCTTATCACCATAACCAAATGGGATTTGTCCCTGGGATGCAAGGATGGTTCAACATATGTAATTAATAAATGTGACAAAGCACATTAACAGAATGATAGATAAAAATCATATGGCCATTTCAATCGATGCAGAAAATCACTTGACAAAATTCAACTCTCTTTCATGATAAAAGTTTTAACAAAGCAGAAGTAGAAGGAAATTTTAACAACCTAATAAAGGACATATATGAAAAGACCACAGCTAGCATCATACTAACAGTGAAAAGCTGAAAGCTTTTCCTCTAAGATCAGAAACAAAGCAAGGATGTTCACTCTCCCCACTTCTACTCAGCACAGTACTGGAAGGTCTAGCCAGAACAGTCAAGTGAGAAAAAGAAATGGAAGTCATCTAAATCAGAAAAGAAGAAGTGAAATTGTCTGCATTTGAAGATATATGATATTATATATAGAAAACCCTGAAGACTCCACCAAAACAACAACAACAACAACAAAAAGAACTGGTAAACAAATTCAGTAAAGTTGCAGAATACAAAATCAATATGCAAAAATCAGAAGCATTTCTACACATTATAACAAAATATATGAAGAAGAAATTTAAAAAAAAGACATTCACAATAGCATCAATAACAAACTTAACTAAGAAAGTGAAAGATCTGTGCACTGAAAACTACAAAATACTAGTGAAAGAAATTAAATAGGATACCAAAAAAATGAAAGATATCTGTGTTCATGGATTGGAAGAATTACTATTGTTAAAATGTCCAACTTACTGATCTACAAATTTAATGCAATCCCTATCAAAATACAATAGCATTTTTCGAAATAGAAAATAATAGAAATATAAATTGAAAAAAATCCCAAAATTCATATGGAAACACAAAAAACTCTAAATAACCAAGGCAAATTTGAGAAAGAAAAACAAAGCTCGAAAAATATCACTTTCCAATTTCAAAATATATTACAAAGTCACAGTAATCAAAACAGTATGGTAGTGGCATAAAAACAGATATATACACCAATGGAACAGAATAGGGATGCCAAAAATATAGCTATGCATATACAATCAATTGATCTGAGACAAAAATTCCAAGAATACACAATGTTGCCTCTTCAACAAATGGTGTTGGCAAAACTGGATATTCACATGGAGAAGAATGAAATTGAACCTTTTTCTCACATTATACACAAAAAATAACTCAAAATGGATTAAAGACTTAAATTTAAACCTGAAATTGTAAAACTCCTTGAAGAAAACATAAACAGAAAGCTTCACAACATTGGCATGGTCTTGGTGTTAAGAGTGATTTCTTGGATATGATACCAAAAACACAACAAAGTTAGGAGTACATCAAACTAAAAAGCTTCTGCAGCACAGTAAAGGTAACAATTAATAGAGTCAGGGGCAACCTATGGAATGAGAAAAAATATGCAAACATTGCATCTGTTAAGGGTAATATCCAAAATATGTAAGGAATTTCTACAACTGAATAGCTAAATAACAAATAACCCAATTTAAAAATGTTCAAAGGACTTGAATAGACATTTCTCTAAAGGACACATACAGGACATGGCCAATAGGTATATGGGAAAATGCTCAACATCACTAATTATCAGGGAAATGCAAATCAAAATCACAATGAGATATCAGTTCACACCTGTTAGAATGGCTATTATCAAAAAACAAAAGTTAAATATTGGCAGAGGTGTGGATAAATTGGAATACTTATGCACTATTAGTGGGAATGTAAACTCGTGCAGCCACTCTGAAAAACAGTATCAATATCCTCAAAAAATTAAACATATACCTTACCATATGGTCAGCAACTCCATTTCTGGGTATTTGCTCAAAATAACAGAAATCTTTCATTGCAGCATTATTCACAACAGCCAAAATCCAGAAACAACCTAAATGTCTATCAACAGAAGAATGGATAAGAACAATGTGATATATATAATGAAATATTACTTAGGCTTAAAAAGAAGAAAATTCTGTGACATTCAACAACAGGGATGAATCTTGAGGATAGTACGCTAAGTGAAATAAGCTAGCTGCAGAAGGAAATATACTGCATGATACTGCTTATAGGATGTATCTAAAGTAGCCAAAATCACAGAAGCAAAATGTACAATGATAGGGACTATGAGGAGGGGCAAATGGAGAGTTGCCATTAAAGGAGTGTAAAGCTTCAGTTATGTGAAATGAATAAATTTTAGAGATCTGCTGTACAATATTGTGCATGTAATTAACAATACTATATTTAGATTTTTTAAGAGGGTAAATTTCATGTTAAATGTTCTTACCACAAAGAAAAAAAATTACATTCCAAGTTACGTATGGAATCTCTACTAGTATTTAAAATCATTATTCAGTAATCAAAGACTGAGGTGAATAATAATGTTTATTCATATTACTGAATTGACATGCTAATTAGATATCATGGTAAACCATTATATTCATAATATACAAGGTCAGTGATGGCAAAAATCATGTTAAACTGTTTAGCAGAACCAAGTAACAAGTTGTGGCCAAAAATAAGATTGGAGCAAACTTTCAGTTAATTAAGCACTTTATATTACAGTTCTTTTGCTAGCCTTATATTTATAATTATAATCATTTAAGTGCATTGTCTAATTACTCCTGGTACATCTTAATGTCCTTGCAGGAAGTTATTTTTCCCCTCTAATCTTTTTATTTCTAAAACACATTAGCCCATTGCCTAGAAAAAAATGAGTAAATGTGTAATAATACAGTAATTTAATGAATGGTTTCTTCCCTTAAACTTTGGGTTTAAATTCTTTCTTACTCTTTCTTACTCATTATTAAGAGTAATAACCAATCAAGAATTGGTCCAGTTGACTTTGGATCTGACAAGGCAACTTCCTACTCTCAAGTCATACATGCAGAATATGGAAGAATGTTAAGTCACTAAATGTAATTTAGTGGTACCACGACTTTACAGTTAACTTCAAGTAATGACCACTGCATCATTCAAAAATTTTTATTTAAAACAAGTTTTTAAAAATAGAATTAAGATCTTTCCCCCTATTTTTTTTTAGAAACTGGAAAGGAGAATATGCCATGCAAAAACATCACATTGATCTTCTAGTTTAACTTTCATTATTAAGTCTTAAAAGGTCATTTGGTAGTAATTAAAAGATGCTGGGTATTTCTGAAAGTAGGCAAGAGACTATGAAAGTTGAAAATGACATCAGTTTGGGCAGCATAAAATAAAATGGAAATAAGAAGTTGTCAGCTGTTATGATTAGGACCTGACATACAGTCTGACCACTCAACTGTGACCTTCTGTTATTTCCATACCTTTTATGCAAATATCAAGCCTATAAAGGTGAGCCATAAAGCCCATTAGATACACCCAGTTTCTTTTGCATACCTGACTTAGTTAAAAAGTAAATTCATTCATATTTCCCAAAAGCTTATGTTGTTTTTCTAGAATTCATATTTGTTATAAGAACAGTCTCCAGTTCACCTAGGAAAAAGGACTGGTTACAATCAACAGTTTTGAGACCTCAAAATAACTTCAATCCAGGAAGGAAATAGGAGTACTGCATACCTGGTCAAAACCTAGAAATAGCCATCAAGATGTATCCTAGTCCCAAAGGCTGAGCCATTCTATGGGAATAGAGAAATAAAAGTACTCCAGTAGCCATACTAAGGACACAGGAGGGGCAACAAAGAGATGATGGAAGTCTAAGCATAACCAGCAGTTATAACTCAAGGGGTTAACTTCCTTGGCAGGTAGAACTGAGGCAATACGTCTATACCCTGTCTTGATCAAATAGGTCAAGGAATTAGGGTAAGGCTGAGACTGCAAGTGGTGAGGTATCAGAGGATCACACTATGGAGACCCACAGAAAACAAGGCAGGAACATTGAAAGGAAATATGGAAAGAGTACAGAAAATCTGGGTTGTCAACTTACCACTGACCAGCTGTGTGACCTTAGGTGAGTCATTAACCTTTCTAAGTTCTCCTCATAGATAAGCAGATAAACATACCTGTCTAGCCTATCTCACAGGGTAAGCATACCACATAATATACCACATTATAAAACTGTATGAAGTACTTCATCATCATTAATGCACTACCTAAATATAAACTCTAATTATTATCATGAATATATTTTGGTGCCACAAATAATGTATCATACTTAACTTTCAGAGTTTCTATGAGAAGACATCCAAAAAAACCCATCATTTATTGATAAACAACCTCAGGTAAAAACAAAAATAAAAACAAACAAAACAACACCTAAGCTGAGTTGACAACACCTAAGAAAAACAAAGGAAAATATCCAGTACCTGACTGCAAGACTGTCGGTATTAATATAATGGCCTCTATCGTCTGCTTAGTTTTGTGAATGAAGACACAATTTTAGTTTGCTACAATAGCATCATCAACAAAATAATAGCCACAAAGATGCCAAAGGAAAATGAAATTTGACTATCAAAAATCAAAATATAACCAAAAATAATTCCTAACCCAGAGTCACTTATAGTTCAAATTAAAGTGGAATGTTAGATTGACTCTTCATTATAAAATGATACCTAATATGAAGAAGGTAGCATGGTGTTGGTGATATAGGGTGAGTATAGCTGCCTTCCAGGAAGGTAGCACATATATTACCTCTATCAATCTTAAAGCCTTATCATCTAAGGTATTATATTCAACACAAGGATGTTTATTGTTGGTTGCAGAGAGGCCACAGGCATTGGTCTCCCCACCTTGTTCTACCCTTGACAGTTATTTGCTCTCTCTCCACTTTCTTCCTTGCTGCTGGGGACCATAAAGAAGACTGTGATGCCTCCCAGCCAACTTTGGGCTTTGCTTCTTATTGATCTGACACAGTGCTTGGTATAGATTGGCAATATCAAAATAGATGGAGGCAAGGGAGAAAGGAAAAGAAAGGCACACACCAGTAGCTCTTTTCATAGATTCTGTCTCCCCAAATCTATTGAATACCCTCCTCTTTTTCTGCACTCCCACCACATTTCCTATCTATGCCGTAGAAACATTGCTATTCTATTCTATTCTATTCTATTCTATTCTATTCTAGGTTACATCTTCTGCCTAGCACATTCTCCTCAAGTTCTACATAACCCCACCTATGGACTGCCTCACTTTTCAAGGTATAATTTTCTGTAAGCAACTCCTCCCTGAGATCCTCATCCTTTTTTTCCAGGGATCGCCCTAATCTATACTTACCAGTATTGTACGGAAAAATGTTTAATTTATTATTATGTGACCAATCATGCAAGTTATCAATTCAGCAACAAGTGACTTAACACACATTTCAGTCTTTCCAAAGATTTTGTGAGAGAATTATTATTATGTGTGTTTTACAGATGACAAGTAGGTTAATAACTTGCTCAAGATAAAGAGTTGGAGAGTGGTAGAGCAAAAAGTGAACCTGGCTATGTGTTATTCTAATATGCTTGCTTTTCCCCAGAGACTCCCAACATTTTACTTCTCAGCACATGTAAGTTAAGTAGATTTTTGCAGGCTGCCTAGAAACCTACCCATTGATTATAACATTGTTTCTATACGAAAATGCATTTCAAGTTTTTGCATGCAATCACCAGTTTACAAATGACCATTTGGACCACTATCAGTTCTTAAACTAGGGAATGCCTGCATTACCAGAGTGTGCAGAAATAGGCTCTTGATCCAAATGATGAATTATGTGGCTGAGAATTGGGCTGGGAAGTGAACACAATTTTTTCTGACCTTTGGGTCCCTGCTTCTTCTGCTCTGCTGGTGAACCCTTGTTTTTCTACAAAGTAAAAGCTCATTATTCCCTAATGTCTCATTTCCCTTTTGAAATAGGGCATGCTTAAAAAAAAAAGTAAATAAATTGTACAAATTCTCTAAATTTTGCCACAAACTGAATTGATAAAGAAAGTTGAAAGCCTTGCTTCTCAAATTTTAGTGCATAAAAATCACTTAGGGATCTTGTTAAAATGCAGATTCTGATTCAATAGATCTGGGATAGTGTCTTAATTCTTTCCTTCCTTCCTTCCTTCCTTCCTTCCTTCCTTCCTTCCTTCCTCTCTCTCTCTCTGTCTCTCTCTCTCTCCTCTCTCTGTTTCTTTCTTTCGTCTGTCTTTCTTTCCTCTCTTTTTCTTCCTTCCATCCTTCCTTCTTCTCTCTTTCTTTTCTTTTCTTTTCTTTTTTTTTCTTTCTTTCTTCTCTTTTCCTTCCTTCCTTCCTTCTTTCCTTCTTTCCTTCCTTCCTTCCTTCCTTCCTTCCTCCCTTTTTGCATTTCTAGAGCCCCCATATAATGTTGATGATGTTTGTCTGTGGACCCTACCTTGTATAACTATGGTTTATTTCATGTAAGAATTTTTCTGACTTAAACTATCAATATAGTAGGTGTCAATTAATGTTTATTGATTTCAATTAAGTAAAAGAAACCTCATCTAACATTTAAAAACTTTATATAATTTATATACCACTCTATCTGAATTACTACAATCTTAATGAGAACAGTGTCCCTAGATAACCTCATAATGGTATTTCCCAGCCCACTGCAACCTGATCATATATCGTATCATATCATATATATATATATATATATATACACATATATATATTATATATATCATATCATATACACAAACACACACATTCCTGTTTGATCAGAATTTAGTTTCTTTAAAAAAAAAAACTTTCTCTGTTCTGATACTTTCTGGATTATATGTATATAATTAAACGGAGGTCACTATTTTTTTCTGGAGAAGATGGCATGAGAAAGATACTGGGAAATAAGAATATTGACTATAATATCTCAATGCTTATGTGAAAAATAAATACTTGCTTTACATACACATCAGCTCAAAAATGCACTGTTCTTATATGACTTCATGGGATTTTAGTGATGCCTAGTCATTTTTTATGGTTACTGAATAAAGTCTTTCTGACATAAGTATTTAACCTCTGACATTAACAAGACTGTCTCTTGGTGGTCATCAGAGCATAAATTCTCTCACCCATTAGTAAATGATATAATATTTATTATTTAGCAGAAACAGCAAAAACAGTTGGTGGAGATGGATATTGCATGGACTTGATAAAAGTTCATAGAATTGAATTTCTTTTATAATTTGGTCAGGTTAAGCAAGTAAAGAAAGACTGTCCTGAACCTCTTTAGTAACATCCAAGTTTCCACTCTACCTTTTATGATGGCTTCTAATTCTTGAATACAAAATAATACCAACTGATTATGAATATCTATTTTAATACCAGCATATGATTTATTTATTCTTGGTTCATTTTTTTTTTTGTGGCAGTCTTATTTTTCCTATTTTTGCAACCAGATTAACAATGTTTTCATTTGGATGTGACAAAATAGGCCACATAAAGATTAATGTATTTACTTTTGAATTATACATCTTTTACTTCAGGTTATCTCTACAATTATAAATCTATAATTTAAGCCTTGAAATAATGTTTTACATTTATACTGTGTTTACACTTCCCCAAATCAGTTTTACTTCCATTACTTTGGAAGTTGTTACATTGTTTTGCTTCCTCTTAAGCTTAGGGCATTTCACCCACCCATTAGTGAAACATCAGGCAACTCAGTTTGAAAAAAGAATCCTCTGTTACCAAAATACTAAAGATCCTATTTCTCCTGGTTTTATTTACATGTTAAGGACAAGAGCCAAAGGTTAAAAGGAGGTCATTCATCACCTATCGATTTGCACATTATGAACATTGATATCTATCTGTTTCTGTTTCTTCAAAGTAGAATTGTTGTCATAGACCAATAGTAAATAGTGATAATTAGTAAACAGCAGAAAAAAGAAAAAAAAACTGCCCAATACCCCCAGCAGTCACTGGCCCCACAATTGTTACCACGTGTCTCTGTTGGTTGTTGTTCAAATGGGAACCTTTAGTTTCTGATCAGAAGGCACTTTAATGCCAATTGCTAATTTTTAATGTCACTACTTAGAGGAACTTGAAAAATAAAATAATTTATTAGGTCCTGTTTTCTGACTTGTCATCTTAACTGCTTTACCTATCTGAAAATGTTATTTGTTAACATTTCATCTGCTTTATTTTCCTAAAGGGCAGTCATTATCGTTTATCTGAAATTTGCCCTCCCGTATAAATGTTTCCTTAATAAGTCAATTTTTAAACTCTTTTTCAAACTCTATTCTCTATCCTTTGGATTCAGGATCAGATTAAGAACATAAAAGAACCAGCTAATGTCTTAATCTCTTCTGTTAAAAAACAAAAAATATAAGAGACCTTTTGGAGATGGAGTAAAGCTTAGACTCTGAAACAAAACCAAAGCATACAAACAAACACACACACAAACAAAACCTGGCCTCATATTGGTAAATCAATCTACCTAAGCACCTGGTAAATTCTTTGGATGATTTCTTACAGTATTTCTAACATGGTAATAAAAATTGTGTCTAAAATATAATAAAATTATTGTAGTAGTAAAAGTAACAAAATAAATATATATACTTTCAAAACATTTTTACCAGTGATTCACTTAGAGATTTTTAAGTGCTTTCAGGAAATGTCTTTCAAAGCATTATACCAAACACAATTTAATAGCAAATAGGAACCAATAATGATGAGGTTTTGATAAGTTTAATAATGAAAAGCAGAGTATCAGATCAAGAAGCCAGCTGATGAGCACTTTACAGTCTCTCCAAAATAATCAATATGAAAGTTTCTACTGCTTACACTCTTTGACCAAGGGAAGGCATTTTAGAACTTTATATCCAATAATATATGTTTCTTTCTGTCTACAGCTAGAATGAATTGGAGAGAGCTAAGAAGACTTTAAGTCTAATTCAAACCTGCTTCCCAAAGAATGATAATCAATGATAACGACATTTACAGATATCAGACACTTTAGATCAAACAAAGCCTGATCCACATTAATCAAAATCAAATTTTCCTAGACTAGATTTGAATCTTTTAGGAACATGCTCTATGCTTGTTTGGGATCACAGATCTCTTTGATAATCTCATGAGATCTATAGCTCTTAAATGCAAATGCCCTTCAGTAGGTTTTCTAGATTCTCAAGACCCTGATGCACAAACCATGGGTTAAGAACACCAGAAAATGGAAAGGAGACAAGTAATTCACTCAACTATCTTTGATTCTTATTTATGAATACTATCTTTGATTCTTACTTATGAATATCTTTACTTTTAATCCAACTTTCTTCTCAGATACGGTATATTTCTTAGTATGAATCATAGTTTGTCTAGCTAAAAATTTCTCCATAAAACACTTGTTCCATACATAAGCCTCACACATTCTTATTAATGGAAGAGGCCTCAGACGATTTAGGAAATTAGAGTTTAATTTATTCAGTCCTATAGGTTTTGTTTTATTTTTAATTATTTAATTCCATCTGTAGAGAAAATATGCATAATCTAGAGCTATAAAATAAGGAACTTGAATGTATAAAAAATACAAAATCAATAAAATAAACTTTAATCCATAAGATTGAAGAAGAAAAATCATGGCCATCTTAATAGATACAAACAAGTATTTGATTCTATCGCGAATTTATTCATGATTTAAAAAACTACTCTCAGCAAAGTAAGAATAAATCTAAAAACCTGCAACTAACATTATATTTAGTGGTGAAATTTTGAAATATTTACTCTAAAATGGGGAACAATTCAAGAAAAGCACTCCCACCATTTCAATTCAATATTGAATGTGAAGGTCTACTCAAGGAAATAAGGTATAAAAAGGAAAAACAGACATAAATATCAGAAAAAAAAGAAGTAAAACTGTCTTTATAGATGATATAATTGCATAAATACAAAATCCAAAGGAATATGAACAAAAAACAAACTTTTCACTAGATCCAGTAAGTGAATTCATCAAGCTTTCAGAATATGTGGTTAAAAACAAAAATCTGTAGTATTTACATATGCAAATAACAAACAAATAAAACATGTAATTAAAAATTAATTCCATTTAAAATAGCATTAAAGATAGGAGGAGCCAACATGGCAAAACAGCATGGAAGTTTTTTGTGTGTCTTGCATCCATGAAAATATAGCCAGACCAACACTAAACCATCCTACACACCTAGAAAACTGATTTGATGATTAACACAACAATCTGCACAACCTGAGCCACAGAATTCAGCAGGTATGCGGTGCAGAGAGGTAAACTTGGGGGGAGCGAGAAGGTGCGGGAAGGGAGGTGCTTTTGGGAGTGGAGAGAGGACAGAGACTGGGGGGTGGTGCAGAGAATACGGAAAAAGCATTCCTCCCCAAAAGCAGCTGGAGAGAAAGTGGAAAACTGGAAACAGCCACAGGCACTAAACTAAAAAAGGAGAAAGGAGAAAGGAAAGGGTTTAAATTCCATTAAGACTCTAACAAGATAATGCAAAGGCTGCAACTCCGCAGCTCGATACCTGGCAGTGCTCTGGTGGGAAGGGCAAATCCCCAGGAACAGAGTGGGGTCTGGGCGATTCTCAGGCCACATGGGGAAAAGCAGTTCCACTGCTGGAAGGATGATTGGTAGAGACTATTGAAGCCACCTGGTCCCAGGAGACCCCAGAAAACGGCCACAATCGCTGGTGCTGGAATGAGGTCGTTAAGGGTGAAGCCTGGTGCCAGATGTGTCTTATGATTTTCCATAGTCCCTGAAACACTGCTGCAACACTATCTCAGGAACTTTTTCTGGGGCAAGCTGGCACTTGGCCTCAGTCTCAGGGCACCGGCAGCAACAGGGTCCAGCAAGCATTCCTGGGTGCAGCCTACATTCGGCCATTGATCATTGGGCCATTGCTTGGGGTGGGGAGACCCTCCCGCAGAGGGGGGGATGGGCCAAAGCCACAGTCCTTCAGAAGTGAGGGGCCGAAGAAAACAGCCTCATCTGAGACAAAACTCACGAGAGAGGTACTGCCTGGAACCTGGTCATGGGCAGTGAAAAAGCGGGGAATGGATGAAAGTTGAACACAGAGGATGAGTGCATGATTGCTGATCGGGGAGAACAGAGTTCTGATACTAGAGACTGAGTAGCAGGGTGATGCCATTTTCACTGCTCCCACGCATGCACCTACGCACCTATGAGCATCACAACACTCCACCCCAGTAGGCTATCAGTGCCATCTACTGGAGGATGAAGCCATTACACTGAGCCCCACCCGACTGGGCCAAGCTCGCTTTTCAAGAACACAAGTCTCACTGCCTACTTAGTTTATAGATTATAAAGCGCTACATAGTCTGACATCTAGGAAAAAACGAAGTAATTTCAGTCCTTTTTCAATCTGTTAGCAGGTCCATCTATACAATTTTCTTTTTTTGTTTCTTTTAAACTTCTTTTCTTTTTCTTGAATACATAAAGAGAAAAAAAATCATTTTTATTTTCAATTTTTATTAAAAATATATTTCTTTAATTTTTTACTATATTTTTTACTTTTGCGTAAATTTTTTCAAATTCTATTTTATTTCCAAAACATTTTATTTTAGTCTACTTTAGAGTATTCACCTTTTCAAATTTTCAAGCGATTTCCTTTTTTTCCTTTTTCTTTTTTCTCTTTTTCCTTTCTTTTCTTTTTGTTGAATGCAGAAAGAGAAAAACTTCATTTTTACGTTCAATTACTATTAAAAATATTTTTCTTTAATTTTTTACTATATTTTTTGCTTCTATGCAATTTTTTCATATTCTATTTTACTTCCATCATTTTATTTTAGCCTCCTACAGTGTATTCACTTTTTCAGATTTTCAAATGTTTTCCTTTTTTCTCTTTTTTCTTTTTCGTTTCTTTTCTTTTTCTTGAATACAGAAAGAGAAAAAATTCATTTTTATTTTTAATTTTTATTAAAAATATTTTTCTTTAATTTTTTTTCTACCATATTCTTTACTTTTGTGTAAATTTTTTCAAGTTATATTTTACTCCCATTATCTCATTTCAGTCTACTTCAGTGTATTCATTTTTTCAAATTCTCAAACGATTTCCCCCCTTTTTTTTCTCTAATCTGTCAAACCACTTTCACACCCAGACCCAAATTTGTAATTTTAATATTTTTAATTTTAATTTTTCTACCTCATTAATTTCATTTCTCCCTTCAAAATGACAAAACAAAGGAATTCACCCCAAAAGAAAGAGCACAAAGAAACGACATCCAGGGATTTAACCAACACAGATACAAGCAAGATGTCTGAACCAGACTTTAGAATCACGATAATAAGAATACTAGCTGGAATCAAAAATACATTAGAATCCATTTCTGCAGAGATAAAAGAAGTAAAAAATAGAATGAAATTAAAAAAGCTATAACTGAGCTGCAATCACAGATGGATGCAGCAGCAGCAAGGATAGATGAGGCAGAACAGAGAATCAGCGATATAGAGGACAAACTTAAAGAGAATAACGAAGCAGGAAAAAGAGGGAGATTAAGGCAAAAGAGCATGATTTCAGAATTAGAGAAATCAGTGACTCATTAAGAAGGAACAACATCAGAATCATAGGGGTCCCAGAAGAGGAAGAGAGAGAAATAGGGGTAGAAGGGTTATGTGAGCAAATCATAGCAGAAAACTTTCCTAACCTGAGGAAAGACAAAGACATCAAAACCCAGGAAGCACAGAGGACTCTCATTAGATTCAACAAAAACTGCCCATCAACAAGGCATATCATAGTCAAATTCACCAAATATTCAGGCAAGGAGAGAATCATGAAAGCAACAAGGGAAAAAAAGTCCCCAACCTACAAGGGAAGACAGATCAGGTTTGCAGCAGACCTATCCACAGAAACTTGGCAGGCCAGAAAGTAGTGGCAGGATATATTCAATGTGCTAAATCAGAAAAATATGCAGCCAAGAATTCTTTATCCAGCAAGGCTGTCATTCAAAATAGGAGGAAAGATAAAAACTTTCCCAGGCAAACAAAAATTAAAGGAGTTTCTGACCACTAAACCAGCCCTGCAAGAAATTTTCAAGGGGACTCTCTGAGGGGAGAAAAGATGAAAAAAATATATATATGTGTATGTATGTGTATATATGTGTATATATGTGTATACATACACATATATATATCAAAAGCAACAAAGATTAGAAAGGACCAGAGAACACCACCAGAAACTCCCAACTCTACAGGCATCATTAATGACAATAAATTCATATCTTTCAGTACTCACTCTAAACGTCAATGGACTCAATGCTCCAATCAAAAGACATAGGGTAACAGAATGGATAAGAAAACAAGATCCATCTATATGCTGTTTATAAGAGACCCACTTTAGACCTAAAGACACCTTCAGATTGAAAGGGGATGGAGAACCATCTATCATGCTAATGGTCATCAAAACAAAGCTGGAGTAGCCATACTTATATCAGACAATCCAGACTTTAAAATAAAGACTGTATCAAGAGATGTAGAAGGGCATTATATCATAATCAAGGGGCCTATCCACCAAGAAGACCGAACAATTGTAAACATTTATGCACCAAATGTGAGACACCCAAATATATAAATCAATTAATCACAAATATAAAGAAACTCATCGATAGTAATACCATAATAGTAGGAGACTTCAACACCCCACTCACAACAATGGACACATCATCTAATCAAAAACTCAACAAGGAAACAATGGCTTTGAATGACACACTGGCCCAGATGGACTTAACAGATATATTCAGAACATTTCATCCTAAAGCAGTAGAATATACATTCTTCACCAGTGCACATGGAACGTTCTCCAGAATAGACCATATACTGGGACACAAATCAGCCCTAAGTAAGTACAAAAAGATCGAGATCATACCATGCATATTTTCAGACCACAAAGTTATGAAACTCGAAATTAACCACAAGAAAAAATTTGGAAAGGTAACAAATACTTGGAGACTGAAGAACATCTTACTAAAGAATGAATGGGTTAACCAAGCAGTTAAAGAGGAAATTAAAAAAGTATATGGAAGTCAATGAAAAAGTATATGGAACTCAATGAAAACCTCTGGGACGCAGCAAAGGCGGTCATAAGAGGGAAGTATATAGCAATCCAGGCCTTCCTAAAGAAGGAAGAAAGATCTCAGATATACAACCTAACCTTATGCATTAAAGAGCTGGAAAAAGAACAGCAAATAAAACCCAAAACCAGCAGAAGACAGGAATTAATAAAGATTAGAGCAGAAATTAATGCTATTGAAACCAAAAGAACAGTAGAACAGATCAATGAAACCAAAAGCTGGTTCT
Source organism: Panthera uncia (assembly GCF_023721935.1). Taxonomy (NCBI): domain Eukaryota; kingdom Metazoa; phylum Chordata; class Mammalia; order Carnivora; family Felidae; genus Panthera; species Panthera uncia. Next base: position 82,840,405 of record NW_026057580.1, on the reverse strand, counting down.
TTGAAAGAATTAACAAAATTGATAAACCACTAGCCAGTTTGATCAAAAAGAAAAAGGAAAGGACCCAAATAAATAAAATCAAGAATGAAAGAGGAGAGACCACAACCAACATAACAGAAATAAAAACAATAATAAGAGAATATTATGAGCAATTATATGCCAATAAAATGGGCAATCTGGAAGAAATGGACAAATACCTAGAAACATATACACTACCAAAACTGAAACAGGAAGATATAGAAAGTTTGAACAGTCCCATAGCCAGTAAGGAAATCGAATTCGTAATAAAAAATCTGCCAAGAAACAAGAATCCATGGCCAGATGGCTTTCCAGGGGAATCCTACCAACCATTTAAGGAAGAGTTAACACCTATTCTATTGAAGGTGTTCCAAAAAATAGAAACGGAAGGAAAACTTCCAAACTCTTTCTATGAAGCCAGCATTACCTTGATTCCAAAACCAGACAGAGACCTCACTAAAAAGGAGAACTATAGACCAATTTCTCTGATGAACATGGATGCAAAAATCCTCAATAAGATATTAGCCAACCGGATCCAACAATACATTAAAAAAATTATTCACCACGACCAAGTGGGATTTATACCTGGGATGCACGGCTGGTTCAATATCCGCAAAACAATTAACGTAATTCATCACATCAATAAAAGAAAGGACAAAAATCATATGATCCTCTCAATGGATGCAGAGAAAGCATTTGACAAAATACAGCATCCTTTCTTGATAAAAACCCTCAAGAAAGTAGGAATAGAAGGAGCATACCTCAAGATCATAAAAGCCATATATGAATGACCGAACGCTAATATCATCCTCAATGGGGAAAAACCAAGAGCTTTCCCCGTAAGGTCAGGAACAAGACAGGGATATCCACTCTCACCACTGTTATTCAACATATTATTGGAAGTCTTAGCCTCTGCAATCAGACAACACCAAGAAATAAAAGGCATCCAAATCGGCCAGGAGGAGATCAAACTTTCATTCTTCGCAGGTGACATGATACTCTACGTGGAAAACCCAAAAGATTTCACCAAAAAACTGCTAGAATTAATTGATGATTTCAGCAAAGTTGTAGGATATAAAATCAATGCACATATATCAGTTTCATTCCTATAAACCAACAATGAAGTAACAAAAAGAGAAATCAAGGAATCGATCCCATTTACAGTTGCACAAAAAAACATAAAATACCTAGGAATAAATATAACCAAAGAGGTGAAAAATCTATACACTGAAAACTTATAGAAAGCTTATGAAAGAAATTGAAGAAGACACCAAAAAAATGTAAAAAGATTCCATGCTCTTGGATAGGAAGAACAAATATTGTTAAAATGTCAATACTACCAAAAGCAATCTACATAGTCAATGCAATTCCTATCAACATAACAGCAGCATTCTTCACAGAGCTAGAAGAAATAATCCTAAAATATGTATGGTACCAGAAAAGACCCTGAATAGCCAAAGCAATCTTGAAAAATAAAATCAAAGCAGGAGGCATCACAATCCCAGACTTCAAGCTGTACTGCAAAGTTGTAATCATCAAGACAGTATGGTACTGGCACAAGAACAGACACTCAGATCAATGGAACAGAAAAAAGAACCCAGAAATGGACCCACAAACATATGGCCAACTAATCTTTGACAAAGCAGGGAAGAATATCTGATGGAATAAAAACTGTCTCTTCAGCAAGTGGTGCTTGGAAAACTGGACAGCGACATGCAGAAGTATGAACCTGGACCACTTTCTTACACCATTCACAAAAATAAACTCAAAATGGATGAAAGACCTCAATGTAAGACAGGAAGCCATCAAAATCCTCGAGGAGAAAGCAGGCAAAAACCTCTTTAATCTTGGCCGCAGCAACTTCTTACTCAACAAGTCTCTGGAAGCAAGGGAAACAAAAGCAAAAATGAACTACTGGTATTTCATCAAAATAAAAAGCTTCTGCACAGTGAAGGAAACAATCAGGAAAACTAAAAGGCAACTGACAGAATGGGAGAAGGTATTTTCAAATGACATATCAGATCAAGGGTTAGTATCCAAAATCTATAAAGAACCTATCAAATTCAACACCCAAAAAACAAATAATCCAGTGAAGAAATGGGCAAAAGACATGAATAGACACCTCTCCAAAGAAGACATCCAGATGGCCAACTGACACATGAAAAAATGCTCAACATCACTCATCATCAGGAAAATACAAATCAAAACCAACATGAGATACCACCTTACACTTGTCAGAATGGCTAACAGTAACAACTCAGGCAACAACAGATGTTGGCGACGATGTGTAGAAAGAGGATCTCTCTTGCATTGTTGGTGGGAATGCAAGCTGGTGCAGCCACTCTGGAAAACAGGATGGAGGATCCTCGAAAAACTAAAAATAGAACTACCCTACAACCTAGCAATTGCACTACTAGGCATTTATCCACGAGATACAGGTGTGCTGTTTCAAAGGGATACATGCACCCCCATGTTTATAGCAGCACTATCAACAATAGCCAAAGTATGGAAAGAGCCCAAATGTCCATCGCTGGATGAATGGAAAAAGAAGATGTGGTATATATATACAATGGAGTATTACTCGGCAATTAAAAGGAATGAAATCTTGCCATTTTCAATTACGTGGATGGAACTGGAGGGTATTATGCTAAGTGAAATTAGTCAGAGAAAGACAAAAATCATATGATTTTACTCCTATGAGGACTTTAAGAGACAAAACAGATGAACATAATGGAAGGGAAACAAAAATAATATAAAAACAGGGAGGAGGACAAAACAGAAGAGACTCATAAATATGGAGAACAAACTGAGGGTTACTGGAGGGATTGTGGGAGGGGGGATGGGCTAAATGGGTAAGGGGCACTAAGGAATCTATTCCTGAAATCATTGTTGTACTATATGCTAACTAATTTGGATGTAAATTCAAAAAATAAAACAAGTTATTAAATGCAAAAATAGCATTAAAAATAAATAAATAAAACATCTGGGGACGAATTTAGCAAAAGATATAAAAGTGCAAAGTATTGTTGAAAAGATTCAAGGGAAGCCTGGGAGGCTCAGTCAGTTAAGCATCTGACTCTTGATTTTGGCTCAGGTCATAATCTCATAGTTTGCAGGTTCAAACCTCACAGGAAGCTCTGTGCTGACAGCATGGAGACTGCTTGGGGATTCTCTCTCCCTCTTTCTTGCCCATCCCCCTTTCATGCTCCTGCTCTTTCTCTTTCTCTCTCTCTCTCTCTCTCTCAAAGTAAATAAATAAAAAAAGTTTTAAAAAAGATTTGGCATTGTTGGAATATTCAAAATTATAAACAATGAATATAAATATTCAATCTATAAAATACTTATACAAATATAAATATATTGTTATATTATTATTAAATGTAATAAATACAAATATTCAATATTACAAAGATGCTAATTCTCTCTAAACTATTCACAGTGTATTCAGATCAAGCTCAGGCTTATTTTAGATACCAAGAAGCTGATATAAAATTTATATGAAAATCTAATGGTTTCAGGTAGTCAAGACAATCTTGAAAAAATATTGAAAAATTTGTGCTACCTGATTTCAAGAGTTATTATAATGTCACAGTAATCAATACAATTGTGGCATAAGGATAAATAATACATAAATATATAGGTTGGTGGACCAGAACAGAGATGAAATAGAAGCACATATATATTGTTAAGGGATTTTTTTTTATTACAAACTTTCTTATGTAAGTCAATAGAAAAAGAGGAATCTTTTACATGAGTGGCACTGGACTACTAAATGTTGGAAACTAGACATAGAAAAAATAAAAATTTGGTTCATATCCAGCACCATACACAAAATTGTAGATGGCTTACAGATCTAACTCTCAAAGCTAAAAATTTTCAAATTTCTAAAAGAAAACATGAAAATATCTTTACATCCTGGAGATAGGCAAAGATTTCCTAGACAGACACAAGTAACAATAACCCTAAATGAAAAACTATAAAGCAAATCAACATTAAGAAGTGCTATTCAGCAAAAGATGCCATGGACAAGGTGAAAAAGCAAGTATAAGACTAGAAAAAAATTCATCATATGTATTTTGAAAAATGACTCCTATCAAGAGTGTATAAAGAACTCATACAAATTAATAATGGAAAGACAAGGAACCAAATTCCAAGATAGGGAACAGTTTTGGACACTTAACAAAAAGAGGATATACAAATAGCCAAGAAACACAAATTAAGAAGACCAACATTGTTACTCTCTGGGGAATTGCAAATAAAATGACAGTTAGTTACATGTTCAAGAGAATGCCTAAAATTAAATCAATAATTAAAATAAATTTGCAACACCAAATATTGGAGAATATGTAGAACAACTTCATGTCTCACTCATTGCTGGCATGAGTATAAAATGGTATAACCACTATCGAAAATTGGTATTTCTTAAATATACAACTACTCCATGACCCAACAATTTCATTCTTAGTTATGAAGAAGTGAACATGAAATAAAAAATATATGTCCCTATAAACATGTCATAGAATGTTCACTGAGATTTATATTAACAAAAATTGGATCACATTTCGTTATATCAACCAAATATTGATTAATAGGAGAATGGATAAACAAATTGTGGTGTATCCCTATAATGGAATACTATATGGCAATAAAGAGGAATAAACTTCTGATACATGGATGAATCTCAAAAACATTATATTAAGGGAAGGCAGGCAGAACAAAAGAATATACCATAGTATTGCATTTTTATGAAGTCCAAGAATGGCCAAAACTAATCTATGGATTAGTCGATTATTCTAATAGAAATTGGAATAATTTTTGTTTCTAGTGGAAAGGGGCAAATAATGAAAAGGGACAGTAGGAATATTCTACGGTGTTGGCAATGCTCTATATTTCAATTGTTTTGTTGGTTACATGAGCATATGCTTTGTCAAAACTCACTGAACTCTATGCAAGATCTATGCATTTTTCTGTGTAATTCTACCTTTTTTTTTTTTAAATCAAGTTAAAACTTCAGGATGGCAAAAGGAGCTTCTTGCACCTGGTGATTTTTTTTCTCTAGAAGTGGTGAAATTGGCAGCTGTGAGTCCTTCTGGGGAGTTTTGGAAAGTGTAGGAAGCCTAAAACTCAGTGATTCTTAAATTGGCTACACACTAAAATAACCTGGGGAGTTTTAAAGAGCTGTGTGTCTGGGTCTCACCCTCAGTGATTCTGATTTAATTGCTTTTGGGGGTGGCCCATGCATCAGGATTTTTAACAGCTCCCCAGGTAATTCTAATGTGCAGCCAAGACTGAGAATCACTACTAAAACAGTTACTGGAAGCATGCCGCACTGCCTCTTGCTTTGGGTAAACATTTCTGAACAGACGACGATATTTTTTGTCATTACAGTCCTATATAAACCATGTCAATTGGCATATTCCTGTTCATCACATCACTACTCCACTGTGATTCCCATGCATATGTAAAACTGAAAATAAACCAAGCAACAGTAGAAGAAAAAGAGATAACACCTGACTTAATAATATTGATAAGCCAGAATCTCCTGGCCTGGGTTTTGTCCCTTGACATCTAGTCTCATAGAATCCTAAATTTTTCCATATATGACACTTAATAGACTTGCAATATGTCTCTATGTCTCTTCCACCACCTTGAAACTAAAAAGAAAGAAAGAAAGAAAGAAAGAAAGAAAGAAAGAAAGAAAGAAAAAAGCGAAGGCCATATGTATCTTTTTTACCATTATATCCTCAGCACCTGACAATTCTGGAGGCTGAATACATATTCGTTGAGTGATAGAATAATCTCCACCTTACTTGGCACTAAGTTGCTCATGGGAATGATGAGTGTTCCTCTCATCCCCTGCTCATGATACAGGAAAAAATAAAGACGTGCCTAGCTTTTCTGCCCCTACCTCCACCCCAACTCAGGTTCATGGTGAAGAAGCAAGAATGTTATGGGAGAAATCTGTTTCTACATCTGTACAAGAGTCAATATTGTGTTAGGGACACGTCAACCAACAATATGACAAGTCACAGCTGAGTTGAAAGAAAAGGACTGTGGGAGTCTGTGCAATGAGGCAAATGTGGAAGGTAGATTTTTGGACTTCTGTTAATCATGGTTTACTATGGGGCTACTATTGAAAGAGCTACAAGCAGTTCACTTCCCAGAGAAACAGGCAGGTAGGCCATTCTTAGATTTCATAAACTGCCTGAGAATAACAGAGCATATCAAACCCTCATGAGGAGAGCATTGGAGCAAGCATCATAATTTAGAAACTAGCACAGTTTAACAGTCCTTAGCCTTCATCTCATTAGACAGCTGTCCTGTCATTTCTTATTCTTTTGGTTTTATTGGTGTTACACTCTCAGTAATAAGTAAAGAATGGGTGCTGGTGCTGCACCATGGATTTACTTCCATTGCAGACTGGAACAAAGCCACCGTGGCACTGTAAGTAGAATGTTCCAGGAGTCAACCCTGGGACACAGTTCCTGGGGCTAGAGATGCAAACATTTGCAGCTCTTCAGCCCATATTGAACATTGAGTATGGTTTGGCACCAAAAATCATGATTGCGGGAAAAAACACCTGACTTACCCAATTCATCCCTTCCCACACACTCCTCAGCCAAAATGGCAATCAAAAACTGCCAAGAAATTGAAATTTTCATTTCAGAACCATACCAAATCTTTTCTCTCATTCAAACAAATGTCTTAATTATACATTGTTAAAACTAGTTTTTTCAAAGAAATGTCAGAACGCTACCCACATTATTTATTATTGATTGTTTCAGTTAACTTCTTGGCATTTCCTAGAGCTAACATATACCTTCTTAGAAATAACAATATGGACTCAAGTGCTGATTATTTCTAAAAGTAAAAAATTGAGGGTATGGTGATATATATGGTTCTTTTGGAGAGGGAGGAGTATATGTTTTGTTTTCAGAACAATTCTAAAGTAATGAACCATTCAGAAGCATTACATATGTTCCACTGGATATAGTGCAAAGAAAATCATCCCCATTTTTCTAATATATAGTACATGCCATGGCCTGGGTCTATCCCAAGAAAAAGAAAGGTGAAATAATTTATAAGTCATGAAGGACCCATTAGAGTGAAGAAGGCATTCAGTGTCTGTTTATAAGACCTATATTGAAATATCCATGATATAATGGTTAAAATAACATGAAAATGGTGACCACATTTTTCTAAACATAAGAGTAATATTTTTGCTTTAAATCTATCATCACATAAAATATAATAAAATTTTAAGCAATAATAACACCTTAGTAAGTGGCATTATTATTGTTATTGAGAAACAGATTGAAGCAGTTAGGAGACTGTTGGCTGACCCAAGACATTTTCTATGTAAAATGTAAATTTGGAGGCAGTGATCAACTTTAATTTAGTATGACTAAACCTTTTCAATGAAAAGGGAATATTTCTGTGCCAGATTCTAACTTGAAGAGTTAGGCCAGTTGTATTTGTTAATTATTGCTGCATAACAAATTACCCTAAATCTTAGCAGCTTAAAAACAAGAAACTTTTATTAGCTCAGTTTCTGTGTGTCACAAATCTGGGAGTTACTTACTTGGGGGTTTCTGGCCTCAGTGTCTCTTATTCCAAGACTGCAAGTCTGCAGCAGCTTCAGTCATCTGAAGGTTTGAGGCTAAGGGGTCCATTTCCAAGGTGGTTCATTCAAGCAAGTTAGTGATGGTTGTTGGAGGGAGGCCTTAGTTCCTCACCATATAAACCTCTCCATGGGGCTTCTTGAGTGTCCTCATGACATGGCAGATGGATTTCCCCAAAGCAAGTAACCCAGGAAGAGAAAGTAGAGCCATGATGTTTTTGAGGACCAGCCTCAAAATTCATAAAGCCCTCATTTCTTTAATATCCTTTCAGTTACACAGGTCAGCAACATTTCATGTAGGAAGAGATAACACAAGCGTATAACTATCAGAAAGCATTCAGAATCACTGCAGGCCACTTGTAGGCTGGCTACGACACCAGTGGTTATATGTAAAGAAGGAATGCTTTAAGTAGTAGTAACGGGAGTAAATTCAGGCTTATGTTAGTCTATTACACATCAAATTACCATTCAAAAATTTTTAATGTTTTTTATTTATTTTTTATAGAGGGAGAGAGAGAGACAGTGTATGAGTGGGGAAGGGCAAAGAGAGAGGGAGACACAGAATCTGAAGGAGGTTCCAAGCTCTGAGCTGTCAGCCCAGAGCCCGATGCAGGGCTTGAATTTGTGAACCGCGAGATCATGACCTGAGCCAAAGTTGGACACTCAACCGATTGAACTGCTCAGGTGCCCCTCATATTACATTCAAATCCATTTATAAATAAATAGTTCAAGGCACTATTTATCTGATTGTGTCTTCTAGTGTATTACCTATACAGGTGTCTAAGCAAATTACACAAAATCTTTCTTCCTCCAGGGGTGCTTATTCTGAATTTCACTGTTTATTCAGAATCTTCTTTCCTAAACTTAAGAGTTATTCCACCATTTAAGACAGTATGTTCCCATGATAGTTAATTTTATGTGTCAACTTGACTAGGCTAAGGGATGCCAGATAGCTGGTAAAACAATATTTCTGGATGTGTTTGTGAGGGTGTTTCTAGAAGAGATTAAAACTTGATTCAGTAGACCAAATAAAGACATCAGCCTTAACATTATGGGTGGTAGTGGTGGTCATCATCCAACCCACTGAGGGCCTGAATGGAACAAAACGGTAGAGGAAGGACAAATTCTCTCTCTCTCTCTCTCTCTCTCTCTCTCTCTCTCTTCTGAAATGCCTATCATTTCTTGCCTCAGACTTCAGAGCTCTAGGTTCTTAGACTTCCAAACTCCAGGACTTATATCAGTGGGTCCCCGATTCTCAGGCCTTCATCCTGAACTGAATTTATACCATCAGCTTTCCTTGTTCTCCAGCTTGTGGATGGTAGACTGTGGGATTTTTGGACCTCCATAATCACATGAGCCAATTCCTATAATAAATCTCCTCATATATATCAATATAAAAGATAATTGGTTGTGTTTCTCTGTTGAACCCTGAGTAAATAAAACAGTTACTTTAACAGAAATATCAAAATTTCAATATAGGAGTTAACATCAAAATTAAAGAAATGCTCTTTTGCCAAATTTCTTTCCATTTTCTTTCTGGGTGTTGGAGCCTTCATAATTTTATTTAAAAAGTGTTATATTTGAATCTTTACCAACTAAGGGTTGTGCTGGTGTTGGGAAAAGGGGAAGCAATGATTTTGTTACTGCTATTCTAAACTTTATCTGATATTTTCTCCAAAATAGAATCCAAGCTATTTTTAATGAGTATATTTTGGTTCAATTTTCTCCAACTAAGCTATTCAAATACTTAAGAAATGAGTATCTACATTCAAGCATTCTTTCAGTGTTGTATGTCTTTGTATTAGAAAAAAGAATATGGTCTTTTCCCACTAACTCCTAAAAATTTTCACAGCTTATCTAATCATGCCTACCAAATTTTTCCTCCTATAAACAAAATCTAACCAAATTGGTAGGCTTTTGTTAAATAAACCTAGTTTTAAAATCTATAAACCTTATATGAACTTAGAAAATCCATTAATCTCAGTGAATTTTTTTTAATCTATTTGTCTCAGGCTCTTCAGGCTGTTATAACAAAAATACCATAGACTGGGTGGCTTAAACATTATTTATTTCTCAGTTCTGGAGGCTGGGAAGTCCAAGATCAAGGTTTTGGAAGATGTGGTGTCTGGTAAGAACCCACATTCTCATTCATAGATAGCCATCTTCTCACTGAGTAGTGAGTAGATGGGTGGGTAGAAGGGATGAGAAAGTTCTCTGGGGTTTCTTTCATAAGGGCACTATATCCAGTTCATGAGGGCTCTACTCTCATGACCTAATGACCTTCTAATACAATCATGTTGCTGATTAGATGTCAACATGTGAATGTGAGAGGAGGCGGAAGAGGGAGCCAGTAACATTCAGCCCCTAACACCATCTATCTATCAATTGAGACTAATAACTACTTAAAAGTGTTGCTTTGAGAAATAGAATGATATGTTGATTAAATTCCAATGGGCTTCTCCTTCTAACTAATCACAACGTGAAAAGGCACACTGAAGAATGAAGCCCAAACTCCCTGGTTTGACATCAAGGCCATTCATGGATGTGTCACAACTACCGTTGCATTTCCCACCATTTCCACAATCCACATGCTATATTGGACTATCTAATACTTCCCTAAAATACTTTGTCACTTCATGCCTTTCCAATTTTGTCTGTGGAATTTGGTATGCTTGAAATGCCAAAAGACTTTTCCACTTAATGAAATCTTTCTTACTGACCTACTCAACTATCTTCTTTAGGAAACTTAACTTAGTAACTTGGTGTACTCCAGGAAATTTAGTTTCCAACTCTGGATTTCCATTGTTAATCTATATGTGTATTATACCACTTGCCATTATTCTCCTTTGTTACCTATTAAAATGTTAGATTATACCATAGATAGTGAGGAATGGAGACCCTGTACTAATCACCTCTGTCTAAAGCCAAGCACAGAGCCAGGAACATAAGAGATTTGCTCAGAAACTGACATTGTAAAACTACTATAATTAATCAATGAGAAATCTTTGGAAAATGAAAAGTTTTCAAAATATGGAGAATTATCAAATATTTTTAAAAGGTGTAAAAAAAGTTTCTAGAAAAGTAAATTAGACATAAATCTACAGGAGATTCTGGAATAAATACTTTTGGGGTACTTGTGAAGAATGTTATAGTCACTAGAAACCTACATACTTACAAGAGAATGGTGAATACCAACTACATGTAATTCCTGCTATTCTTTAAGGTAGTAAACCCCATATAGTTTGATTTTAGGAAAGTATTTGGCCAACTGTTTGAAGATATCATTGATAAGATGAAGAAATATGGCCAAGGTGATGTCAACACTATTAAATAAATTGGAGACTGTTTTCAGGCTGTGCCCTATGAGATTGGTTAATGGAGAAAACTTAATCAGGAGGAAGAATTTTCTGGTGTTGTGTCACTGGGTTTTATGCTTGGGGTTTTCTAGTGAGCATCTTTTTTTCTGGTGATCATTTAATAGCTAATTAAGAAAAGACATAGAAGACAGTTTCATTATATTTACTGATAAAGGATTAAAAAGTACATCTTCTTGGATATACTTCAGGAGTATATTACTTAGCACTATTGACATTTATGTCCAGTTCATTCTTAGAGGGGAGGCAGACAACTGTCCTGTCCATTGTAGATCTTTAGAAAGATTCCTGACCTCTGCAGACTAGATGCTAATAGCAACTTTCTATGCCTCCCCATTCCAATTTTGACAAACAAAAATGTCTTTAGACATTGCCAAATGCTTCCTGGGAACAAAACCACCCTGAATTCTAGTACTGAGCTATATTGATGAGGTAAGCCTAACACAGCAAAACTTATGTGAAAATATAAATTATTCATAAGGTAAAGAATGCACTGTCTTTCTGGTTTAATTTTTTATATCTTGTGCTGTTGAATGAATGAATGAATGAATGAATGGTAAGTGAACAAATTATTAAGAACCAATTCTGAACTTATATTTTAAAAACTACAATAACATCTCTTTAAGATGAAGAAAATCCAACTGAACAAGTATATTCTGCTTAAAAAGCAAAATTCAGTGTAAGTTGAACATGAGCCAAATAGTAATATTCTTGAAAACCAAAACCAAAACCAAACCAAACCAACAAAACGATTGTAATGTTAAAATGTGTTAATAGAAATGGAATATCCAGAACAAGGGATATGATATTACACTGACTAAAGTGTGGCATTCAGTTCTGTTGACATATATTTAGAGAAAATAACAGACTAGGGTGATTCTAAGAGTGACTACAGACAAAGTTTCTGAAAAACATGTCATAAGTTAAATGGTTGAAGTAAATAAGATTGTTTATATTAGAAAAATAATGCCAAGGAACATGAAAATTTCAAATATTGAACAATAGCCATGTGATAAATAAAAGCTGTGTATTCCAGAAGGCTGAATTAGAATATATGTATGAAGTTTTAAAGAGATAGATTTAGACTCAAAGGAAAAAAAGACCCTCTAAAAAGAAAGCTTTTTAAAAATGCAAAGGGCTTATTTTGAAACCTCATGACTAGCTTCTGAGATTGTATGAGTCTTTAATAATCAAGTGAATAATATCTTCAAACTACTTTGATATTCAAATCATGATATTTACATCACTCTATTGACTCTAATATGATCAAAATTAAATATTCAAACCATATCTAGATTCAAAATTTATTTGCCTTGACTATGTTTCTTTGGAACCAATATGAAAATTTTAATTATAATCATTGGTACAATAAGTAAATCTCATTTCTATAAAGTGAAGGATGTTGTAGTCTAACTACATTGAATGAACTATGATTTGGTAAGCCAGTTATCAGTAGTAAATAGCCAAAAGTGGTTAGCTAAGCTAAAAAATGATCATACGTGCAAATGTTGAAAACAAAACAAAACACAACTCTGGGGAACCAATGAAAGTAGAAGGGAGTAGGAAAAATCAGTCCTCAAACACCCACTCAAAAGCACAGGGCTTGGCCTGAATCACCAGGGATATTACCCAGAGAAGAAAGCTATCTATGTATTAAACCTTTCTGCCTAATTCTCTCATAGCAGCTCAAGGCTTCTCTTGTTCATCTCAGCCCATATGATTTCATCTAGTCTTTTTTATTATTTGGGGGGCGGGGGGACAGAGAGAGAGAGAGAGAAAATCTTAAGTATGTTCCATGCTCAACAAGGAGTCTGACATGGGGCTTGATCCCACAAGGATCATGAACAAAGCTGAAATCAAGAGTCTGATGCTCAACCACTGAGCAACCTAGGTGCCCTCATCTAGTCTTAAAGAAAGTTCACCATTAAAGACAGAAAGAAGGTTGTTTTGTTTTGTTTTGTTTTGTTTTGTTTTTTAATGGACCAAGCATTTCTCGGGTCTCCCTAAAGAGGATGATTTACCTCTGCACAATAAACTAGGGATTTTGTTGAAGGCAAGTTGAAACTATTACTCTGAGTTCCCTAAGATTATTTCTATGACTGGCTTCCTGCAGTAGACTTCAGTGGTGACTCCAGTCATTGATAAATTTCTTTACAAGAAATAACAAAAACTTAAGTCTTACAATAAAAGCATTGCTTTTCTATACATTGTAATCTGAAGCTTTTTTAGCTACCACCATCACTTTTGTATCATCAAACACTCCTACCATTATCTGTTCAAACCCTACATTCTATCCACTTGACACTGGCCTCAAATGCTTCTATTTCACTGCTACCTTCTCAGCTGAGTCCATACTACTGTCCCTATGCCAGCTACTGTACTAGCGGCTAGAACGTTGCTGACTCTGACACCAGAGAAGGGCATTTCCTCTCTTAAAGCTGACTTCTGAGTTTCCCCTGCATCTAGACTTATATGTAGACTTCCTGACTACAAGCACACATTTTTTTTTAATACAGATGTTATACCAAAAAGGAACTATGGTCCCAGAAGACTGATCCTCGTGTTGATATTGAAGAAACAAAGCAATAAACATAAATTTGACAAAATTATTTGGATTTGACAAAACATAAATTTTTAGTATGTTCTTATTTTAATTTGATCCAATAAAAAAAACTCCAAAAGAAATGAGATGAAAACAAATCAGCCATTTTTTTTAAGAAAAGCACAGATTATTTCTGTTCTCAAGAATCAACATACATAAGGCACACAATACTATGAATCAAGGAGAATCACCTATGTTGAGAAACTCAGTAGGGCCTTACTTTTTTTAAAAAAGATGTTTGTTTGTTGTTTGTTTGCTTGGGAGAGAGAGGGAGACAGAGACAGAGACAGAGAGAATCCCAAGCAGGGATTCTGTTAGCACAAAGCCTGACACAGGGCTCAATCTCCTGAACCATGAGATCATGGCCTGAGCCAAAATCAAGTCAGCCACTCAACCAACTAAGCCACCCAGGTGCCCCTGTAGGGCCTTACTTTATGGATGAATTCTGTCCCCACTGTTATTCAAATCTCACTGATTCTTGAGCAAGGACAGAATTGACAAGAAAACTACAATTTGGCCTCAATATGTTCTACTGTAAGGAACTTTGTGGAAGTATTAAAGGAAATAAATAGAAATTATTGCTTTAGACACATCTAAAAAAGATTAGATTAGTGTCAAGATAAAAAGTGCTAAATTTTGAGAGTTGTTTTTCAAACCTAACCTCTAAATATGTTGAAGTTTGTTTTTTAACAGGGCAAACTAGTTACTAACCAGATTTAGATATACATACCAAGGAATTAAGAGCCCCTTTTAATTAACAAAGTTTTTTTATGAATTAAGTATCATCCACCTTTAATCCCAAAGGATTCCTCACACCTGGGCAGTCACCCAAGTGCTATTAAAGGCCACTTCTCAGTTTAGCTAAGTTATATGTTAGATGTAATGAAAACTAGCAGCCCACAAAATAATTTTACTTCATAAACATATCTAACAAGTGAAGGAAGGAATTTTTGTTTTTTATGACCCAAAGTTTCCACTCAATGTCTCAGACAAGGCTACTTCAACACATACAAAATATGACTAGGAAGGAGACTCTTATAAAAGCAGTATAATATCAGAATAAGTTTTTCCTTCTGGAGTAACAATATTCAGGTCACATGCCTGCGAAAACCATTTACTTTGGAGAAATTTTCTCCTGCTTTTCTCTTAACCTTAACCAAACAAAATATAAGTTTGCTATAAAAGGGAACTCCAGCGGTATGATATATAACAATGACAGAGACAGAAACTCTTCCACACATGATACCATTGGTATCCACAGTCTTAAACTAAACTCAGCCTAGACCACCCACCTTTTTTAAAACCATATTTAACAAAGCATTAGGAAAAGTTCTGAGGACAAAGATAGTACATGTCCTAGAACTGGAAATTTTAAAAATCAGTGGTATAACATTCTCAGAACATACATGTGGTGTAAATCCTGGGGGACATGGCATGAGAAGAATGGATATAACCCCGGTGAAACCACTCTGCTAATGGTCACATTGTGACGGCTACTTTAAAACAAAATAAGAATTTTAAACGGCAAAAAACAAAACAAAACAAAACAAAAAAAAAACACATAGACTCTCAGGAAAAAGACACAATGTAAGCCATTTTCAATTGCTGAAATTTTCATGGAAATATTTTTCTTCTCACCAACACTGCACAAGAATGGAGAACTTTGCACACAGTAGGCAAGTCCCAGGAAAGTTGAAAGGATCTTTCTACCTGTCAGAAAAAAAGCAAAGGATTAAAAAACTACCATCTCTTTGATAAGTCATTGTTGTTTTAAGGATTAACTGATATAATGTATAAAATACATAGCTACAGATCAAAAACATAGTAGGAATTTAATAATTCCCCTTAACATGTTCAGCTTAAAATAACATATATTTAATCTGTGTCTTTTTCTTAGCTTTAAAGGAAAAATCAAGGACCTTCTAATTTTAGATAGCATGTGTAACACAGACCCTCAAATGTTTCTCCCAACAAAGAAAATTATAATTATGTAATGTGTCTACAGTAACTGTGCTGATAATGTAACTTGTTTTTAACATTGTTGATCTGAGTTTGTAAGCTCCTGTGTCTAATGAAATGGTCTGTTTCAATCCTAGAGCTTCCAAATGTGTAAAACAACAGGAGGACTTAATAAATGATTTTGAGTGTGAAAACAAGAAAGTGAGAAAAGGCATACATAGTCTCAGGTTTATTGTTGAGGTTAAAAATCTATAGCCAACTTTAGAGCACCTCATCAGCTATAAATAAAAATCTCAGGGAAAATTCAATAGGACTCTGGAAGGGCAATCATTTCTAAAGAATTTTAGGAAAACAGAATAGTAATTTTAGTTGACAGTTTCTTTTATTTCAGAAACTAAGGTCTTAAACAGTATATGCAAGGCATTGTGAATAATTACTTTATTCCATGTCATTTTATATTTTAGCTGAGTAAATCTTTTATTTGTCACATGAGACAATATATAGTAGTCCAAAAAATATCAAAGTTAGGTTTTCAACAATAACATCCTAATTCCAGTAGAATGATCTTTTGATACAAATATTTTGACAAATCCTTCCTCTGTTTTTTAAAAATCAATCACTCATTTTAAATGAAGTAAGCAAAGTATCCATAAAACCAGGTATACTTTACCAATCAAATATTTCTTATGATACATTTCAGATTCAGTTTTATACGCTAAACTACATTACTCTATCCTAGAAATATCAGACTTAATTTGAAGTTACAATGACTTCAAAATTTAGTGAAAGAGAAAGTATGAAATGGCATGCCAAACTATCCTCCATAAATAAAAATATTTTTAAAAAACACTAAATAGCACTGAAGTTTCAAGGAGAAAGATCAGAAAGGAAGAAGATATGATGAGTTTTTCATCCTGGTAAACTCCATCTGCCAAGACCTGAAGGAAAGGAAATTGACTTAGAAATTGACATGAGAGATTTGGGTTAGATACAAGAAAGAATTTCCTAGCAGTAAACATCAAAAAATCATTGAGTTGTTACTTTGGGTCACTACTGTCCTCTTTCATACTTTGTCAGAATTTATAGATCAAATCATATCTGGCTTGGTATTAGTATTATTTTACATGAAAAAATTAAGATTATCTATCTTATAAATATTTACTGAGTACTCACAACAAAGGAATTTAAGAAAATATGAAGTCACTTTCAGTCAGTAAACAAAATGTGGTGATCCTTCCGCTAGCTGAGTTATACCCTCTCTCTGAGCCCTGTAGCATGGTGAACGCTTCTTTATTACTGCCTTTATCATATTATCTGATGATTGACTTAATTATTTGCCAGGCTGCTCAACTAGACTACAAGTTTTTTAAAGTGCACAACTGCATCTTATTTGTCTTTTATCCCCAATGTTTGTGATCTACCACAGATTCAATAGTTATTGAGCTGAGGGTGTAAGTATAAAGGTATAAATGGGGGGAAAAATGTACCTATCACCCAAACATCGGTAGCAAAATGAAAAAAAATGTAATAATCCATGAAAAATAAATGATTGTTAAAAGATATATCTGGGTTTTATAATAAATATTTTATAACAGAATAGACCTCAAAATTCAATGATTTTATTTACACACCAATCTGGGACATAAGAATGCTTTTCCTCTAGGGAAAAAACAAAAAAACAAAAAACAAAAAAAAAGAAAGCAATTACCTCCATCCAATATATATGAAAACATTTATAGACACGTTTCATGAAAAATGTTGTACATAAGGGGAAAATATTTTTAAAAAAAAATTTTTTTTAATGTTTATTTGTTTTTGAGACAGAGAGAGACAGAGCATGAATGAGGGAGGGTCAGAGAGAGGGAGACACAGAATCTGAAACAGGCTCCAGGCTCTAAGCTGTCAGCACAAAGGCTCTGAGCTGTCAGCACAAAGCCCAACGCGGGGCTCGAACTGACGGACCTTGAGACCATGACCTGAGCCGAAGTCGGCCGCTTAACTCACTGAGCCACCAAGGCACCCAGGGAAAACATTTTATAAACCCACAGAAGAAATAGAGGTTTTCTTTAAAGCTAGTTAGGACTTTAGATAGCTTACCTTAGGATCTCATTTTAAAGTTGAGTAAAGACATTGAGAAACATTAAGAAGCATAACAGATAAACATATGTGCACATCTCAGCTCTACAGACCCATAATTCTGGGAAAATTATTACATTTCCAATTTAATTAATCATTGTGCGTCTTTATAAATAAAATGGAGTTAAAAATATCTTACAGGATGTTGTCAGGGTTGAAATGAAAGTACATACCAGATCTATCATAGAAGTTTAATACATGTTACTTATAAAGGGAAATAACATATTATAGAAGAAATTAATTCAGTGTCAGTGTAGCCTGAAGCTTGGCTAGATCATTTATTAATATTGAATCTCTGCAAATTAATCTCTCTGAATCTCAGTTTCCTCATCTATAAAATGAAAATAATCAAACTTACTAGAGTAGGTTGAATAACAGACACCCAAAGATATCAAGTCCTAATCCCTGGAGCATGTAAAGGTTACCTCATTTGAGGAAATAGTTTTTTATATGTAATTAACATCATGAGATGAGATGATTACCCTGGATTATCTTTATCTGGGTGGGCCTTAAATGTCATCATGAGTGTGTTTATAAAATAGAGCAGAGGGGAATTCTATATGGAAAGAAAAGAAGAAAAATAGAAGAGGAGAAGACAGTGAGAATATGGAGGTAGACACTGGAATGATGCAGTTGAAATTCAGAGAATGTCTGAAGCCACCAAAGGTTGGAAGAGCATGGAACAGAATCTCTCCTAGAGCCTCCAGAGGGACCATGGTTTTCCTGAAATCTTGATTTCAGACTTTTGCTTTTGAGAATTAAGACAGAATAAATTTTTGTTGTTTTAAGCCACAAAGTTTGTGGTAATATTTTATGGTAGCCACAGGAAACTAATATGTTTACCCTAGTGATTTTACCCTATGATAAAAATCATACATGATTTTTATGTATGCAAGTACAGGCCCATCAAGTTGGGAGAGGACCTACAAACACATTCCACCCACATCTAGAATACAAAAAACCCAAAGAATTCCAAATTCTGATAGAGTGAGTGCCAAAGAGTCAGAATCAGACACTTGAGTAAACAGGGCCTAAAATGGAGTTCTAAAGCTCCACAATGCTGGTAAAAGAGAGAAAGGCATCTATAGGAAAATCAAGGACCATCAAGAAGAAATAGGCAGTGGGAAAGTTTGTCTAAGTGACCACAAGGGGCAGAGGAATGATATTTCATCTCTTCTTTGAAGTCTTCCCATTGGGTTGTTGTAGAGATAGTCTATATGCATTTCTGAGGAGCCAAAGATTAACAACTAAGGACATAACTATTTTGCTGACATCCCTATATGCATATTTGTTCCCAAAAAATGTGGTAAATAAATATCATAAATATTTGTGTAGTTATTACTGTTGTTATTATCATACTATTCATAAAGTGTTGAACAACAGGTTAGTGGAGTAGGAAAAAAAGAAAAGATCTTCTATCCAGAATTCTGTGCTCCATTTCATCATGCTTCCATCAATTATTTTCCTTAGTTTTTATACAATTTATGATATGACTTTAATCTTCTTTTCTAATCTTATTTCCTGCCCCTCTTCAACAACCACACATACCCTATGATCTAGTCATACACTTCCATACAATTTCCATCCGTTAAAACTAATTCAAATGACTCATCTAGATGTAAATGCATTGGACAATGTAGTTTCTAGTAGAATCACTTTCTTCCAGTGGTTGAGTTCAACAGTATAAAAGAGAGAACACAGATTCTATGTGAACATCTTGTGCACTCTTCCTCCCCCCCGCCCCCAGAACTCACCCCCACCCTAAAGCTGTCCAGTCACAGCATCCAGATCAAAATTTAGGAGCTCTGAGTGTGACACAGTCCTCTCCATCAGATCCATATGTTGCAAATTTTAGTCTGGGGATGGATCAACTAAAAGGCAAGTTGTCTTCCTTCCACACCCCTGACATTCAACATACAGTACTGCAGCAGAGACAGGATAATCACCATAAAAAATTCCCAGTGAGAAAAGGGAAGAATGGGAAACACATGGTATTCTTGGTACATAGTACTAATGAAGTCCTGTCAGACAGACATTGTGAAAACCCTTACCCTGAATGACAGAACTCTCTGATTAGACTCTGGCTCACAATTCCTTGCCAATACAATTCTTTCAAAGTTAGTAGGCTTCTGATTTGTTTACTTCTAGGGAATTCCATGTGTCAATAATGACAGTCAAAGTTCTTTTGCCTTCACTACAACATGGAGCCCAACTGTTTAGCTGAAATATTAGTGGATTTTATCAACCTTATCTCATCCAATTGGGGTCCAGAGCCTGAAGTTTTCCCAAACTTTATGAGGTCAGAGATTTCTGGATTTTATCTATTCCCTTTTATTTACACTCTTAAGACCAGTCAAGTTTTGCCTGAATTCATCTCTTTCTGGTAATATCTTGTAAAATTCAGAAAATAACAACAAACACAAACTGCAATATTCTGTCTTCCAACTTCTGGGCCTAGAGCCATAGGCTTGGAAGGCATATGGTCTACCTAGAAGGCAACAGTTTTATCACAAGCTTTGCCACTGCAAACATGCTATCTCCTTGTACTGACCCCTAATATCTGTTTTATCACTATCCAATCTTTAGATCAATGTTTTATATATATTATATATATATATTTATATATATATATATATAGGTAACATTGGTCACTATAACAAAATTTTTTTCATTGACAATAGATGTTCATTTCTTATTCATAATATTCCAGTTCCTGTGAGATGATAAATCTGTGTCCTAGTCTCATCAGTCAAGAGGTTCTGCTAGCAAGCAAGCAAAGATAATATGGAGATGCTCTATGAGCTCCTTCGAAACAAGGCCCAGGTATGGGGCCACAATTTACTGTCACATTTCAGTGGACAGAATGAATTATATGACTATATCTGGATAAACAGTACACATGAATTATAGTCCCTGGCTGGGTTATCCTTTGGAAGGGGCAAAATGTATTTGGGGGATAAGCTGGCTTTCTCTTTCACAAATAGCTAATTAATAGCATTAATCTTATAGGATAATTGAACACGATAAAAGAGCAGGAAGTAAGATATTCAAACATAGTTTGGTGTTCTAATGGTATTAGAGTAGAGTTCATAGTTCTAATCCATGATCAAAACCAAAATATTTCTGTTTTCCCTATGAAAGCAACTAATTTCCCTTTTAAAGTAAAGTTGGGCCACTTCTGGCTTAGATTAATGCTCAAATTTCATTTGAGTTAAGCATATCAAATATAGCAGGCAAGATTGCAGATTTTTCTTTTCATTTAAGAAATATTGATTAAGTGGCCTGCTACTATGTACCAGGCACTATTCTAGGCACTTGAAACTCATCAGTGAACAAAACAGACAAAGATCCTTGCCTTTGTAAAGGTTATACCCAGAAAGATGTTCAATATCCTACAACTAGTGTGAATTCTATAAACATAGCGTTAGTTTTTAAAACAGTATGTTTGCACAACTAGGGTCAGCCAGTCTGGATTTTTTTCCACACTCTGCCCATCAGTAGAACTGTACCCTTGGGCAAGACATGCAGCCTCCCCCAAACTCATCTCCGTCTGTAAAACTGAAACAATTTTTACTTCCTTACGTTACACAGTTGCCTCAAGGGTCAAAAGTGACATTACATTTAGAAAGTCAGTGAACATTCAGGTGTGTTAAAAACTGGTTATGAATAGCCTTGGACCATCCAGATTTGAGAAATGGAAAGATAACCAAATTCAAAGCAATGATTATAAAAATCTGTCCAGATTTTAAAATCTTTCTCTAAGTAAAATTCTTGGCATAATTTTTGATTTCACTTTTTCTTATCTCTCTCAGTCATTCCATCAGAACTTCTGTCAGTACCCACTTCAACATATATTAGCATCTGGTTACATTTTATCACCCTCATCACCAAAATCTTGCTTTAAGTAACCATTATTTCTCACCAGGTTAATTTTGATAGTCACTGTCCTCAACAGCAGCCATTGTGATTTCATGTACTTTTGGTTAGAGTTCATCATGAATTTTCTTCCAAAGGGCATATTTTCCTAAGGGTGGTGCATAAATTACATATTCTCTGCATCCTTTCACATCCTCAAAACTCCATTGGCTATACCTTCAAAATCAGTGCAGAATCCTACCATTTTTCTCTACCTTTATTGCTATCATCCTGTCCCAGAACTCTCTCATGTCTCCCACAAATTATTGTAATGGCCCCTATTTGGGTATCTTGCTTCATTTTGCTCTAAGATCTGTTCTCTGCAAAGCAAAGAATTACACAAAGCCATTCATCTGCTCAGAATCCTTCAATAATTCTAGCTCATTCCAAATATACTAAGGTCCTACTGATGTCCTTCAAGGCATCTGTGATCTTACCTCCAGCCTATCTCTGGCCTGATCCTATTTACTTTTCCCTTTTGCTCACTCTATTTATATTTAGACTCTTGTTGTTTGTTTGTTTGTTTGTTTGTTTTTGTTTTTCCTAGAACACAAGCTCAGGTGTGCCCTCACTGCTGCTTCCTTCTGAAAACTTGGATATTGCCAGGGCTTTCTCTTTCACTGTGCCCAGAGATAGAGGGAAGCCTTCCCTGATCAAATCCATTGGAAAGAACATTTACTTGGAACTATCATTCACTACTTCCTTATCCCGGTTTCTATTATTGATAGTATTTATCCTTATTACACATATCTTGTATCATTTCCATCTTCCATTAACAATATAAGCTACAAAAGAGCAGAGATTTTGTTAGTTTTCTTCATTGACTAGAATGGTATTTAGTAGGTATTATAACATATAGTAGGCACTCAATAAATAATTTTTAAATAAATAAATGGTCTTTGAGAATATCAATTTTTTTTCATAGTTTTCTATTTAATAAAGCAAGTATTATAAACTATAGGATAATGATGTCCTCCCCAGGAATTCAGTAAAGCTATTTTTATCCTAATTTAATAAAAATGTAGCCTATAAATATTTTTTTCCTGAATCAACCCTAATATAAAGTTTATCATAATCATGGTACCTAATGTGTGTTATTATTAGAATGTAATTATCTTGATATGTGACCATTACAAAACTGATTTTTCACTTACATCCAAATGCATGGACATCTTCATTTACATCATTAGTTTCATCATCTAAACTATAAGGTCATGAATGCAGATATAACTGTACATGTGTGCATGCAGTTTTATATATCTATAAATGAAAGAGATTATATATATTTATAAGTCTTTCTGTCTGTTCTTGGATTTTTATTTCTGTAGTGGTATATGAGGGAAGAAGAAAATATGTTTCTCTGTTAAAATACAGATCTCAAAAACCTTAATGTTACAGTATAAATTCTATATACCCAGGAAAGGCAGTATTTCATTAACATATATTTTTCAAAGGTTATTTTTCCTCTCAGAATTTGGTAATTAATTGTTATTACTTCCTTATCAGTGTCCTATAATTACTGGAAACTCCTCACAAGATTTTGCCTAATCTAGTTATTCCTATAATTAAATTTGCTGTTGAAATTCTTGAGTTTTTGCTATCAGTTACCAAAAAGAGTATATAGTACATTTCAAGAATCCAAGATCAGCAAGCAAACAAAACCAGTTTTAAGATAATTGCTGTTCTCTTTCAAAACAGAAAAGTGTAAGAATGTATAACAAATTAGCTCACCATGTCAGAAACCTGGGCTTTGCATGCTTTTTTTTTTAGGTTTATTTATTTTGAGAGAAAGAGAGAGAGTGTGTGTATGCATGAGTGGGGGAAGAGCAGAGGGACAGGAGAGAGAGAATCTCAAGCAGATTCTAAATTTTAAAATAATGTTCCAGAGGACAGCTATCTATAATCTAGAACCTACGAGTGGTCTCATTCCTCAAATAGTGCTTTTAATGGTCTCCTAACAGTTGAGCCAACGTGACTGCCAGAACCAGAAGTCCAGTGTTATTGAAACAGTGTCTTCTGGGGATCTAGCAACGTGGGCCTTGATCTCATGAACCATGAGACCATGACCTGAGCCAAAATCAAGAGTCCCACACTCAACCAACTAAGCCATGCAGGCACCCCATGGGCTTTGCATGTTTAAAAAAACAAAAACAAAAAACCTGACATTGCTAGATCCCCAGAAGACACTGTTTCAATAACACTGGACTTCTGGTTCTGGCAGTCACGTTGGCTCAACTGTTATGAGACTATTAAAAGCACTATTTGAGGAATGAGACCACTCGTAGGTTCTAGATTATAGATAGCTGTCCTCTGGAACATTATTTTAAAATTTAGAAAAGTTGAGAAATATTTCATTCCCTAATAAAAACTAAACAAAACAAAAATCTTATGAGAAAATGTAATGGAAAAACCCTTTATATTTGTCTAAGTAATTTGATTACTTTGGAACTCATGCTGTGAAAAAAAAGTAATAAAACCATTAAAGGTACAGCTGTTCTGGCCATACACTTCTTAGATTAGATTCCTACAAGCTGGATCAGAAAAAGAAAAAAGAAAAAATCTGTTGACCAAGTCTCCTGCTTCCTTCCATCTCCTTTGATGTTGTTCCTCCCTGTGTGTTTACCTGTGGGTTCAGCCCATCATTTTCCCCTCCCATCCCATTCAAGTTCACTCCTACCTTGGGGCGCCTGGGTGGCGCAGTCGGTTAAGCGTCCGACTTCAGCCAGGTCACGATCTCGCGGTCCGTGAGTTCGAGCCCCGCGTCAGGCTCTGGGCTGATGGCTCGGAGCCTGGAGCCTGTTTCCGATTCTGTGTCTCCCTCTCTCTCTGCCCCTCCCCCGTTCATGCTCTGTCTCTCTCTGTCCCAAAAATAAATAAAAAAAGGTTGGAAAAAAAAAAATTTAAAAAAACAAAATCACTCCTACCTGATTTGGTAGCATGACAAATTGAAAATGCTTCTATTTTTTTCCTAGTCTCAACTCCTCCTGATGTCATTTCTTCCTAATCTCAGTAATTTTAGCTATCTAAAATATTTTTCCTGGGGGTGCCTGGATGGCTCAGTTGGTTAAGCATCAGACTTCAGCCTAGGTCATGATCTCACTGTTCCTGAGTTTGAGCCCTGCTCGAGTGCTGTGCTGACAGCTCAGAGTTTGGAGCCTGTTCCAGATTCTGTGTCTCTTTCTCTTTCTCTTCCCTTCCCCCATTCACGCTCTGTCTTTCTCTCTCAAAAACAAGTAAACATTTAAAACAAATAAAAATAAAATATTTTTCCTGGTATGGTTTCTTCAACATTGACTCTGTCTCCTTCACTGGTCTATATATACGTTCAGCTGATTGCAGTATCCCCAGAGATTTCCAAGACAGAAGTTACAAGAAAGCCACGTCAAAGGAGCTTTGATATAATTAAAAACATTTCCCTTTTAATATATCTAATTCATTCATGTATCCATTTAATAAATTACCCTTCTATATATTGGATTCTATATATGGCACTGTGAAGCTTATAAACTCATGGAAGTCTCTCCACATCAGAGTTTATATAGGAAAGAAAATGCTCAGAATCTACCTAAAAGGCAGTGTCAGATAAGTGTTATGAAGTGGTACAAGCTAATTCTTAAAAAGATACAAAGGGCAATTACTTCCAGCTGGGATGACTATGGACAATACAAAGAAGAGACAAACTTTTTTTAGTTAAAGGAGGGCTAGACTTTTAACAAAGGACATCTTAATAGCTCTGAGATAGGTGTGAACCAGAGAGAAGTGAGAAGTCTCCAATTTAAGTGCCCAAAGAAGGATAACTAATTCACAATGACTCATACCTGCTTCATGATCTGTGGTGATCCAATAAAAGATTGGACCAGAGTGAAGCAATTGGTAAAACCCCAAGCAAATAGGTTGGGGTTTGGCATAGGACCATATTGTTCAAACATATTTATTCATAAACTCCAAAAGAATTTTGAAAGGTAGATACTCCCTCATATGGTGTTAAATTAATATGTAAATAAAATAGTCATTATAAGTTTAAACAGTTGCAAAAGATACAATTTCCAGATAACAATATATTGGCTTTTAAAATAATGTTATTCCAAGAGTCTTTTAAATATATCCAATAGAACCTGAGTGGTGCTTTGACATATACAAATGTCATCCATTTAAATAAATATGGATAACCTCTCCTTTCAGTTTTACATTAATATTTTGTCTTGAACTTATATCAATTCCACTTTCATGACATAATTTTACCTCATATATTTGCACGCTTGAAAGTCTCTTATTGTTATAACACCTCTCTGATAATATGTGTGTGTGTGTGTAAATAGAAAACAATGGCATCTATTTCTCTTGTCCTTCAAGTCTCTGGAGTTAAAATTAAGTGTTCTATATTGAATTATTAATACTAGTAAAATGCAGAATTTGCCAAAACAGGATACCTAGATTTCAAATTTTGATAATTACTAAACGTAAAAGTAAATTTTGGGGGCAATTACTCTCACAATGTGATGAATGAGGCAGGTTTTTTTTTTTCAATTTGTTCATTATTAATAAGTAAATATCATTCTGACCAGTATGAAACACAGCATGTCATCAAGTCTATTCTATTTTTCACCTTTTTTAAACATAGCACAGGAAAATTTGTTCACAAAATAAAGAGATGGAAATGGAACAGTTGTTTTCATAGAAATTTTCCAGAAGTATTTGAACTTGGTCAGCACTTCATGCCAATATTCACATGGTGATCTATCATCAAGAAGTATTTTTAATGATCTGCCGGTTGACAACAAGATTAGGTTTCCCTTCAGTTTTGTTGAAAAATAGGAAACCACCTGCCTTGAAAAAGGATGGGGGAGATCTAATCATGCAAAGAAGCCCTGTGATGGACTACAAAATTAAAGAGCAGATACTGAAGTACACATTCATGTCTGTGTATTCAGACTGGAAAGAACATTCTCCTATCCCTTTCACTCTCCTAAATGTAAAACAATGTCAGCTGCAGCAAGGGTAGCAGCACCAGTACAGCCATATGTGAATATAAGTGATAACAATATCCATCTAAATGCTTAAATTAGTGGACATTAAATAGAATTTGAGCCACCTTTATCATTCTATACAAAATAAAACAACTGTTACATTGTAAAGGAAAAAAAAGAAACACACTTATTTATGAAAGCTTTCAAAGAGAAAATGTGTTTTTATAACATTTTTCTAATTTCAGTTAACTTTAATTTAGGGCCTTCTTTTCAGGAAAACATAAATCACACAATTACTTTTTTTTTTTTTTGGTAGGAAAGGTGGTTTGCAATGTGCAAAAAAGATTCCTTTGTGAAATTCATTCTTTCCTTCAGAATTACCAAGAGAATTGAAAGTAAAAGCAAACCAAAAGTCACATAGCTGAGCTGAGCCAAACTAATTCTGAGATGTGATCCACAAACTTGGAGCTGACAATTTTTGAGTGAACCATATTTGAAAGTTGGCAAAATAATGTCGTCCCTCTTCCAAATAGAGAACAATGAAATTTAACTTGGATCAGTAGTCTCACACTCTTATTATTACTTTTTTTTCTTTTACTAATTCGAACTAGTTTCCCACCACCTCACTCTCAGAATTATTCATTTTTTAAAAATTTTAAATGTAGCATCTTTAACCACTTTTTATAATATTTTAAAAGATATGCCATGGACTCCCTCAAAAAAGTAAAATAAAGCAATGTAGACAAATTTTACTTCCAAGAAGAACAACAAAATAATGAAAGAGAGATAAAATCATGGTGAGGAAATAAATGTGACAGCATGCAAACTGATTTACGTTTCCTTCTATGCCAACGTGCTAAATTTTCCAAATTACAGTCCTTCTCTGGTTCCTGCCAACTGAGTGCTCCCAAATGAATCAACATTATCAACTTTACTGAATTCTCTTTTTGGAAAACTAGCAGGATTTCCCTTGTAGACTCTTCTAGATATCTCAGTAAATTTCAATAGTTAACATTAAGGAAATTGTGGCTAAAAAATAAGAATACATTTATTATTAATTAGTGTTTATGAAAAAATTCATATTTTAGGATATTGAAACTTTTTATCTGAACCAAAAAAAGCAACACATAGCCAATAATTTAGGGCAGTAAGAGTAACATGTTTCTTAGATTATTTGTTGTACTTTTTGGTAATTCTTTAATTTCTCAAAGGAAATAGAAGGGAAGGGACAAACAGGAAGAGTAATGCATTGCCCTCCCAATATCTACATATATCTAATACAACACACACACACACACACACACACACACACACACTTTTTGGTCATTAAAAATAATCTAAGAAGGGAGTAAGTTCACTCAAAGATTGACAGAGAGTACATTTGATTTCATTGATTTAAAAATTTTTCACCATAAACCATTTCAGATTTGCATCAGCCTATGAGTTAATTCATTTCATAACATTCTAATTGTGGCATAGATTGATGCTATATTTTCAGAGAGACTCAAAACTGTTGTTCTGAGCTTTACACAAGAAAGATGTTAAATAGATCAATATATGGGGTGCTGAGAGAGATATTGGAATAATACACCTCTGGAGGATTCCCCTTTAATTAATCAGTCCCTTCAAAAGGGTAATTCTGAAGGAAAAAATATCCATGTGTCCAATCATTATTCATTGGACTTGTCGAAAGTGAAGAAAAATAAATTTGCCTAAAGTTATATTTCAATTAAATTCAAGTTGTTGGAGAAAATTCAGTAGTCTCAAAGTATTCAGAGAAATGTAAAACAAACAAGTGGTCTGTTATAAAATTTATATTACATATAGAGATATCTGATACAAAAATGCTGAACAAAAGTATGAATTATAACAGAAAGAGTGGCACAAATGTAACTAAGTTTTGTGACTGATTGCAGCATAACCTCCATTAGATAACCCAGTTACATTTCCAAAATTCACATGCTTACTTATCTTTAAAAATACATATCTTACAAAATAAACGATTCTAATTTGTCTTAAAAATAAGACACAAAAGAGATTGCTAGGGTCTTTCATTGATTATTCAATTTCAAAAGGCTTGCAAAAAGATTTGGTTTTAATTAAGCAAAACAGCTCTATCCATTGACTGGTTCTACTGTCTTTTGGAAGCATCCAGGGTTTTCTTTAATAACGTTCTTAGAAAAAAAAAGTCTGTTTCAATCTCCATGAAAATACATTCAGTCCTGTGTTTGTATCTTGCTTAGTGCTCTCAAAACATTCAGGCTTGGTGCCCTTCCAAATATTTTTCAAAACCCTACTACTCCATGACACTGATGTATTTAAACACAACTAGCTGAAAGCAAAGAGAAAGGTGTAGTAATTGAATACTATGTAGTTTTAAAGGTAATCTGAATGAAAGCCTTAAATAGCCAATATAAAATAAGTTAGCATCTTAGCATTATTGCCAATAGTAAGGCTTCATTTATTTTAATTGTATTCATTTTAGTTGTTCAGAGTTTCTCATCAGTCATAAGATTATAGCAGAGGAAAAAAAAAATCCAATCATGCTTTACCACAGAGTTATAATTCATGTCTTTAATAATCCAAATCATATGAATAAGACACATGCACTAATTGAAAAATAGCTAGGACAATACCATTAAATTTTTATGTGAAGTAATTTCTAGCTGATAACACACACTTCATGTATAAACGCCAGACTCCCACCAAACCAAAGAGATGTCCCAGCAGGGGATGCTTGCTTAACAGAGAAAAAAAAATACTTTAATGACAGCACATAATGCATACCCTATGCACAGCCCACAGGGAAGTCTGATTTCTTTTAACCCCTTTAGATAACATTCACAGTCAATGGCTTAGTTGTTCTTGTATGCTTCTGAATTCCAAGAATTTTCTTTGTATTTTCTATCCCCTTATTGAACTCAAGTAACAAATTTTTATGAATATGTACATGCATTTCTATATATATATAGATCCACAGTGTAATGTAAATATATGTCATATATTAATATGTAACTACATATATATGTGTATATATATTTACATATACACATACATATATAGCTTAACTGGCTTATTTTTTTGCTAAAATAAAAATAAAACCACTTGATTTCTCTGTTCTAGTTATCAAAGGGAATTTGGCTAGCACATGGTCCTGTTCACTACTCACATCTAAGGCCCAGGGTGTAGTTGGGGGCAGAAAGAAATATGGTGGCTATATACTGAAGAGTGTTTAGTTAAGAGTATATTCTAAATCCAGATTGGCAAAGGGAGTTATGCTGCAAGAGCTGATTTAAAATGTCAGGATTATACAATATGTCGCCTTTTGGACCAGAATGACACTCTCCACCCACCACTGGAGACATGTCAGCTCTAATCCGGGTCTCCTTGAGAACAACTTCCTGATTTGAAGGTAGTTGACTTGGAGATGTGCATATCCTTTGTTATTACAAAGCAAAACTATTTATCTTCAGTGAGAACTGGTAAGGAGTAGAGAGAACTTTGTGTTTTAGTCCACCTTTGACATTCACATTACTTTTTATCTCAGTATTTAAGCACTTGTAAAAATACATCATTGACACACCCCTGGTGTGAGGCAAACAGTAGAGACATTTGGTAGCCCTGTGAAAATGAGTTACAAGAAAACTGTCAGATATTTATCCTTTATATTTATCTTTCAAGGACTTTTAGGTGCTTTCTGTCCTGTTCCTTCTCATAGGGTTTACCATAATAGGGAACAAACATTATGTTTGGTGTGTGTTTTGGAGACAAGTGTGTTCAATCACTTTACTCAAACCAGAAATATCATATCACATTAATAAGTCTCTTCTTGCTCTTGCTACTATATACTTTGAGTTAAGCAGACATAGGACCTTCAAATATTTAAATTACATTCTTAATCAGTGTTTTATTGCTGAGACCTTTGAATTTATCAAGAGTGCCTATAGGGCATACCTTTCAGGGACATTTTAAGTGTGATTCTGGTTGATGGCAAAAGATGACCAGGCAAAGTAGTGCCCTCTGATAAAATGCCACATTTAGGTGACCTCTTCATTGTGACTCCTGTTACCAACAGCTACAGTACCCTTCTTAAAGTTTATGTTTTTTGAGAACATCCCCTCTCTTCTCTTATACATTATTCTTCAAAGTAAAATCAAAATGAGTTGTTGCATGATGAAAATATATATGAGGACTCATTCTATTTTAGGAGAGATTGTTTTAAAGAATTGAAACAGAACCCATCTATGTCCTTCTGGGGAATTAACTGTAACTCAGAGCAGTGTAGTACTTTCCGAGTTCAACCTGTTCTCAGTTTGTGTGTGGCTACCTCAAAAGTCCTCATTCTTCTAACACTGGATTTTATTTCTATTCTTCACTTCAATTCAGTTACCTCCCTATCTCCTTCCTTTCTTCCACACCACTTCTGGATTAAGAAAATAAACCTTTTCCTTCTTTCTTTCTTTTCCATCTGCCTTTCTTCCTTCCACAGTGCGATGCATATAATTTTAGATCCCAGGGATAGAAAGATTCCTAAGACAGATTTCCATTGTCTTTCCCTAATTGGTGTCAAATGACTCGTTGGTATTTCCGTAGACTTCCAGAACCATAGATCCTAAGGCTGACCCAAGGTATTGGGCCATGGCTCTATGTGACTTAACACAATCTTCAAACCTTTGTTGAGTACCTACTAAGTGCCTATCTTTACACTATACTTTGAGAATACTGAAATTAATATAAGATGTCTTTTCTCTCAAGGAACTCATAGCATCATGGGAGAAGCAAGCACTTAATTAAAATAAATACACTAAGTGCTGTAGAAAACTATAGGAAAATAAATTGGGATCATGCATGGATTTTTGAAGGAGATGACTATTTGTTCTAAATCTTAAATAATGATAAAGTGGTTATCCTGAGAAGGATGAGATGAGTGAGAGGGAACATATAAGCATTATCCACAAGAGAGATAGTATGAGCAAATGCATTGTGGAAGAGAAAACATAACATGCTAGAAGCAGGCAAGTGTAAGTGGTTTGAGGTTACGAGCACAGGTCACAAATTGGTAATGTTGGTCAACTTTGCTCTGAAGACTTCTCCTTCCAACAGAAATAAATCTGAGTGCTTTGTGGGGTGGATGTATACTACACATGGCCGAAGTTCCTAGAACACCTTACTTCTTCTACCCAGTCGGTTTCACTTACTTAAGTTAACGTCTAGGCTCTGAAAGCATGTGTCTGCAGCCCCAAATTTTAAGGAAGAAAATGAACAGAGATGGGGTGAAGCTGGAATGATTAGCAAGAGCCACATTATGGAGGGTCTAGAAACATCTTAACAGTGGTTGGATTTTATCTCCTAGATAATGAAGAGCCACCTTAGGAAGGAAAGTGATGTGGACAGATGAAACAGAACACTTTGCCAATTGTATCATAGACTAACTAAAAGCAAGGAGATCAGTTTCAACTTAATTTGCTTAGACTGGAGGAGAAACATGTTACCAAGGTCTGAATTGAGGCAATGAAAGAAGAGGTAGAGATGAGTATAGAGATTCAAAGGATGCTTGAAGGGGTTAAATTTGGCAGAACGTGGATGATGAAAAGGAGAGCCAGTGGAAAGAGAGAATGGGAAAATATCCAGGAAGTAAAGTCACTATGGACTGGTACACCAAGAAGAATAACAACAGCTGAGAGAGCACAGAGTAAGGGATGAAAGCTTCAGAGGTAGAAGGGAGGGAGAATGTGTATAGGTATTACTCTTTGTGACTTATCAAAGCTGGCGTCCTTCAAAAACTGCACACTAACTTTTAACTTCCTATTTTCATCTTTTTTTTTCGCCATTTGTTACGTATTAACCTTGCATTTAACTCACTGCCAAATTGCCAGCTTTAATCCTGGCCAAAGTATACCCATTTCAAATTAGCACATACAAACACATTCACTTACAAGTCAATCTCTTCTTTCAAATATAATCAAATAGCCCCTCAGAGGCTCTCACTGGATGAACTGAATCTAGCATGATATTTGAATAATTACTATAAAAGCTTTTACTAAATACCTCCACAACTCTCATATAATATTTTAACAGCTGAGGAATATATAAGAATATACACCTAATGCAATATTGTACAGTGACAAAGTTCTCATTTAACTTATAATGATAATGAATTGCCAAATCTGATTAATGTTACTATTCCATTAAAGAACCTGTTATGGTGTTAGAACAGAGAGTCAAATGCTTTCTATTTTATTTTGAGATCTCAATCCTAGCCAAAAAAATTAAAAGGGAGGTATTCACGAGTTCATGTTGAATATAGCTCCATTTAACCATTACAAAGTTCACAGAGAGTACAGGAAGTGAACTACTTACTGCTTACATTGAAAAGAACACTTGGTGCACTCAGCTCCCTCCCAGATAGATGTCTAAGCTGCACAGAAAAGGAAATAAAGCAGATATTTCTAATACTAATTAGCTTGTGCTGTATAAACACTTTATACTGAGAAGGGATTTTATCATTTGAATTTAGGGACACTTCAGATCTATGGTGCTTATTAAAGCAGATAACATTTGGCAAATGCCATTGTTTCATTTGTCCTTTCAGTGTAAACTCGACTGTGTTGGGTTTCATGAATCGTGATTTATGCACCACTCTCGGTGAGTAACCAGGTCATTTACACTACATTTCTTCAAAAGATGGTGATCCCTAAGAATTCCAACCAATGACTCAGAAAGTGGAGGTATCCTCTTCATTTTGCTAGAAAGGCCTATCTTCCAGTGAAAAGTGTAATGTTGATTAGTGTGGTATATAAAATACCAAATTACATAGCATCAAATTATTCAGAAAGAGACGAGAGAGAATTTTCAGGGCAGGATAAATAAGCAGCTTTCTTCCTTTCACAGAAAGTTCTAGCAACATTATGATAAATTCACATTTATTTATAAACTGTTGATACAACTTCATGTTTCTGTCAAAGTATTAGACATCTCCTGAGATAGTTGTTCAAGCTTATGTAACACTAATTTCAACTGCTGTCCTTGTCTAAATCTAGGCCACTGTCTTCATAAACTTGATCCTAAAATCCGTGAACTCTGGGCAGCCCTTGTCTAGTTACATGACTCTCAGTTTCCAGGTCAAGTCAGAAAAGCTGACATGAACAAGCCTCTCTGTGCTTCCTTCATTTCTGGCAAGAACTTAGAAGGAAAAAAAATGAACAGGGTAAGATTAGAGTCCCTTTGAACCCCAAATGATCCAGGACTCTGGTTGAATGAAAGTGGCTTCAAGTGATGATGTCATTTACACATCAATGTCTGTCTCTCCTGTTATCATTGCTCCACAGGGACTGTTTCTGTTAGAACTTCAAAAAGTCCTTTATGGCTTAAAAGTGCGTGCGAGCTATCAACAGCTAGTTTCCTTATTTGTCCTTTTCTCCCTTGGCTCTTTTTCTTTCCTTCACTAGTACATTAACACAGACTTGAACTTGCTGGGTAGTTTTGTTTTAATAATGCTAGCACACTCTGCTGTACACTGGTAACATCACAACATACTCAGTATTCATTTTGACAATATTCTGTGTCTCAACATAGCTGTCTGTCCCAGCGAACTAATTTGGAGCTGATATCCTTCCTTTCGCCTTGGGAGCATTCCAGTAACCTTCTTTGTTGCTGTTCTGGCCAAATGATCATGTTTTATAACTTTTTCCAGCATGATTTTTTTCTGCACGATTTCCTAACATGATTCATTAGCCTCTGGTATATAAGTGAACAAGTCATTTTAGTCTTTTTAACCACCCTATTTATTTTGTCTTCTCAGTGAAATATATTAGTAATCAAATGACTTTGAGTTTCAAATGTCTGTCCTCTTATTTTTTGACTTTCCAACCCACCCACCCCATTTAGGCATTCATTCATGACTTAGAAAAATGCCACAGCATTATGTCAGTGCTTTAAAATAGAATTCTCTTTAAATAATAATCAAGAAAGGAAAACTGAACATTTTTGAGTCACAAAGAGTAATGTCATTGAAGCTTAACCTGCTAGAGTATAATGAGAAGGATAGCCTGATCTTTTGACAAATCTTTACTAGAAAAAAATCATGAGCATTACTTAAGGAGAACACATTGGATTTTTCATACATATTGTCAATGGATAGTGCAAAATAACTAAAATGAAGAATGCACATCCTTGATTGAAACCATCCTAACCATTAATAAATACATCTAAAAATGAAGTCATTCAGAGCTACTGAACACTATGTCAGTCTTCCTTCCTTGTTCTTCCGTATAGTGCAACAAAGAAAGTAAGAACGAAATAGATGAGATGCTATGAGAGATAGTAGGTCAGTGTAGCCATCATACTGCATTTCTGAAGCACATTTCCTAGACTTGCTATCACTAGAGTCTCATTATAATAGGGATCAAGATCTGTGTTTAAAGACCTTATAATCAGATGGACTATGATGTAAATCCCTCTGGAATGAGGTAAGAACAAGAGCATATATGTGTTTTATATTGAATGTTTTTAAGAAATGGGCATCGATGAATAAATCTCAAACTACCTGTTTTGAAGATGTAAATCATATAACAGAATACAATGCATTAAAAATTATTATATCAAAAATCATAAATAGTGGCGTTGTTGCTGAGCTGGCTAATGAATTCCTCTGTTCTGGATTTAACTATGCCAGGTGGCACCAATACGAATAGGAGACAAAGATGTTTCATTTCCTCCTCCTGGAAAATTATTACAACCATCTGCTAAGCTTTCTCATCTCTAATAAACATCATTTCTAGTTTTTTACTTGCTTTGTTAGCAAAACACAGAGCATTAAATAGTCTCTTCAGTTTGGCGAGTACCACGAACAAGTATATTACAATTGTGCCATTTATCAGCATACCCTCAAAATTTCAGCAAAAATATTAATAAATTTAGGGATGCTAAAACGGTTGATGCCAAGTCACTTATAATCAAACGATACAAATAAGAAGGATAGCAATATTCTGCCCTAGATGGAACTATCTACGATAATGTACATTGAGGTTGCACATGATCCCTGGCACAAAATCTGACAAACCCATCCCCTCTGCAATCTGAAACAGCCCTCAAAAACACCTGAAACTAAGAAGACTCTGAATAGCCTTTGTTTCTTCCCATCTTGATGAAATTTTAAATGGTTTTCATGTTAATAAAAAGTGTTTTGCAGTTATTCTGCAAACATACAGCTTTTAATTAAAGCATTCAATCGAATTAAACAACTGAAATATGATCTGAATGATAGCTGGGAATATTTTAGACTCAAAAGACAGTTAGAATACAATTTACCTCCCTACAAAATAATTACAGACTTCTTAACTGACATGATTTACCGTTCATCTATAAACCTGAACTCAAATGTATATATTCCTCAAAGAATAACAATAAAGTAAAGTAAAGTAGTTCAGGAAGAACGACACCTTACAAAAACAAGATGATCATGGGGGAATAAATGAGGAAGAAAGTTTAATAGGAAAATAGACATTTCTTAAATCTGCAGTGGCACTTTACATTAACAAAATACATTTTGATAAGAATCTTGGCCCCAGGCAAATTGAACCATGAAAAATCAGCTCCCTGAGTGTTCCTGTCAGAGACCAGTGATGGAGGGATCCCTGTAAATTCTTAATCTGCTTTTTTTTCAGGGCAGGACAATATAGCTCTGCTGAAAGGAAGGTCGAGCTGCTGAACCTCCACAGTAGGTAACCCAGAAAGCAATCAAGCTGAGCTGGCAGGGAGTGGATTCCAACTGCACTCTGTAGTGAGGCCTTTTCTCTCCCTCTGCAGGTACCATACAGAAAGGAAGATTCCTAGGACTTGTGGCTTAATTTCTCTGGCTACCGCACTAATCGCACGCATCCCGTAATTACTGTCTTTCTTTCTTCCTCCAGACTGTCATTCTTCTGTCTCTTAGCTCCATCCCACAAGCAGACAGTGTCTATACAAAGGCTGAGCTAGTTAGCCAGCCACCTGAGGGAACTCCGTGCCTCCACCACGCTCCCCCGTGCCTTTTTTTTGCCTTTTTTCCCCTTCACTTGTCACCCCTCCCACCCTTCTTACTAAAGAATATTTAATTTGCATTCTTTCCCAGCTAAAGCAGAGTAAAGAGAATTGCTTCATTAAATAAGATGCCTGTGCAGAAAAGACTCAGCAATCTGTGAATCGTGTCTGGATTCCTATAGAAACAACCACAGATACCCCAGGTACAGCCAGGACACCACAAAGATATGCTCTAAGCTGCCTCCACTGGTGTCAGAGCTGGCACAGCCATGCCGTTAGCATCTTAACAAGTATGACCTGTAACTCTTACCCTGGACTGGGCACTGAAAGGCTTTGCACATTGATTTATGGCTTTTTGGTTGTCACAATTGAAGTTGTTGAGAAATTTCTTGTCAAGCTACTAAAGAAGTTATAACAACATGTGTACATGACAATAAAATTGAACAGGAGTGGGGCTTGTGTGTTGCCTACCAAGCTTAGTTTGCCTTCTCGTGGATCGTGAACACCCTTCTCAGTCTTTGTAAGTACATGAAGAGGCTAACAAAAGAAATTCTAAAGGGTCTGGTATGGAGAGCCATATACATCTTTCAGTGTCGTTGCTGTGTGTCTTCCTAGGACCCTGGGGTAGGCATGCTAACCACTTATGTAAAAGATTGATTGGTTTCCAGTCCTGGAGCATCTGGAGGTATTGTGGAGACCGTTTATGGTAGCCCTGGAGGTGCAAAGCACCTCGTACCATGCTGAGGTGACCCCATCGGTAAAGTGTTAATTGGCTCTGAAGGGAGCCTCATCTGGTCAATCCAGATGGAGATGCAGATTTATCTCTTTAGATTGAAAACACCACAAAAATGCCAAGCCACCTTCTGAGAAGAATGGAATTGATGCTAGGCAATAACAGATTGTCAATATAATGAAAGGTTAAAGAGCAATCAAATGACTTGTACTTCCCCCGTTTTCTATAATGAACAAAGCTGGAGTGTTCGCAGAGCATAAAAGCAATTTAACTTATCTGTTTTGTTTAATTTTGAAAAATATTTTAAATGCCAACGTCAATCAATTCTTGGGTTGTGGCCAAAATAATAAAGTGTACTCAATAATTATAAATAAATCAGAAGTAAAAATGATGTAGACAGACAGTTTAATTCACAGTAGACACCACCTACATACTTTAAGTCAATAATCTAGAGTCTCTTAGAATAGTATATACTTCAGGAAGACTTATAAAGTACATTAACTGGTTTCCCCTAGAACTTAGCCTAAGAATTAAGGATAAATTGTTTCTTAATTCTAAATAGTAATATATTCTTGTTAAATATCTACCTTGTCTGGTAGGGGAAATTTTATCATCAGACACCATAACATCATGAGTGTAACATGATTACAACAAAGCTTAGTATGTGGTACTTGCTCAGTATATGGAAGCGGTCATCCTTATGCTTAAAAAGGAATTAGAAAATAAGTGAAGATTTTAGAAAATACAAAAATACATACTCTTCCATGGAGAGCACTTTTTGTCAGCTAATGAATCTCATTACGGTCGGAGGATAATGATGATTCATAACTATTACTTATCCCTCATCGGTCACCGTATCAAGTATTTTTGGTAGGTTTATGAAATCTCTAACCTCACAATCATCCTGCAGAGAAGCTATTATTAACCCAATTCAGCTACCTAAATCTCTAAAATCTTTAAAGGGAGAGAAAATATAATAAAGTGTTTCAAATATTAATATTTTTAAATAATGTGTTATTCTGGATTACAAAGTAACATTATTTATGACTCTTTGTTTGTATAAGTACATGCCCGTTTTTACATTTTAACACCAGACTAAGCATGTGGGAAAAGAGCCACAAGTTTAATCTTTACTTAGGTGACTTGTGAACAATACTTACAATAGGACAAGCTATACTCAGCTTTGGAGACAGATGGGATCAGCTACCACAGAGAGAATAGAGACAAGTTGGGACACAAAACCTCAACTATCCCTTTGACCCCTTTGATGTTCTCTGCACTCCTGCTTGGATTTGCACAGTGAAAGGGCTGGGACAATCATGTCTATTACTGCTGCTTCAATATGCTTAAGGCAAGCTGGCGAGGAAATTTTCCTTGACTATTCCACTTAATAAAAATTGTTTGGGAAAGTAGCTTGAAAAGGTGCTAGGAAAAGCTGAGGAGTATGCTAAGCTCATCACAGAGATTTAATCATTTAGTATTCTGGTTGCTCATGTGAAGAAAAATTAAATACATTTGTTTGTTTGATATATTTTCTCATTGGACAGCCTCAAAATCAGCCTAATGACTAAGGAATGGGCTGGCTGAAGGCTGCATTTTCTATGACCCATTTTCCCCTCATCCTTGCAAATAGAAACTCATTTTAAGAAACAGGTTTCTTTGTTTTCCTAAAGTATTTCTTCATCTAAGCATTCCTGGGGAAATAAGTGTTTACTTCTATGTGAGTTTTCTACATAATTGACACTTAGTCCCGTTAAAGTCAAACATTTCTTCAGCCAATTTTCAACATTTTTCCAAAACTTCCATCTGAATAATTGAATCTCTTAAAATTAACTTCTTAAATAAGAACAAGATAATGCTCATATATAATCAGTAATGTCCCTTGTAAAGTGTTTCTGAATTCAAACTGTATAAATGGAATCTAATTTTCCCAATGAAACAATAAGCCAGTTTTATATCCTTTACCAAAGCCTTGATGTTGCTGAAGCAGAATCATAAACATATTTTACCATCTCCGATCAATCCATATTATAAAGAGGCTAAAAATGGTGACACACACACACAAATTTAGTGTGTTATAGAAACTTATATTAATGTGCTATTATTAATATTAATTTTATTCAGCATTTAGTGTATTAACTTCTTATTATTTTGTCTGTATAATTAATATAATAATTTATATAATATATAGTTATATATTATATATAATTAATATACAGCATTTAGTGTACATTAAGTTTTTATTGTTTTTTCTGTAAAAAGAAAATGTGAGATGAAGTAACACCTTCACTCAGAAAAACTCTAGAGTTTTACAGCAATCATTGAGAATGGTTTCACAAGAGACATGGGACTAGTTATTGCACTTTTTAAAACAAGCTCGGAAATACATACTGTATTACCTTTTAAAATTCTCATTGTATATTTTCCCATGTCAAACATAGACATTAAAGACAAAAAATATCATTTTCTTCCACCTTTGAAACGAATGTGTTTTTTTATTGTCGTACAGGAATTCCATAAATACAAACAGCTTTACCTTGTGCCTTCATGAAATGAGCACTACATTTAAAAAATCAAATTTACATGCAATTTTATATCATTTGATTACCCATTATTGAGTTGCATTTTATAGGCAACTCAGAAGCACATGATAGTGAATTTAACTATAAGTCCACAAAATCAAATATCTTTGTCTCTTAGTCAAGCCCTTTGTACTTCTATTTTAAAGAACTCTTATTGGTTTTGGTGTATCATTCCAAGTACTGAATTATAATGCATAGTCTAACCAGATCAGCAGCCTTGGGTGTCCTATGAGAAAGATTAAAGGTAAATAGGAGACCATTTGGCGGGGCTGGGGGGTGGGGGGAGGTTGTTTGGTTTTTAACATCTCTGTTCACATCTTTAAAACAATCACCTGTTTTGTGATTTTGATGGTAATAATCTGGGAGATGATTCCTAACATAGGAAACTAAGATAAATGCCTTAAATACACAAATACCAAAAAATTCTCATAGAGAATTCAAGGATCGAGAAGAAAATAGAAAAATGAGCTTAAAGCTGGTATTGCTAGGAATCCTTGACAAACCAAGTGCCCAGCTTCAGAGGCCAAACAAGTTAACCATTCAGTCACCATAGATTGCCACGGATTGTCTCCAGGAAAAATCACAAGGGTCTATAATCCCTTGCAGAGTCATAAAAGCATGGAAATCAAAGTACTAGTTTTATGCACTGCAGATATATACTGTTTTAATTCCTACACAAGATCCCAGAGAATCACGTGTTAAGTTAAAAAAAAAAAATCTCTGTGTATTTGAAGATGGTACAAAGATTTGGAAAATATCTATCTAATTTTTGTGTTATCTGAGACAGCATGACATTCTTAAACAGAAAAAAAAAAAAAAAAACCAAAACAGAAGTCAAAGAGAAGATTCAGAAGTAACAGAAAGAGAATAATCAAAGTCAAAAAGTTTGAGACACTATGATAAGGATAAAAACAATTGAGGATCAATGAAGTTAAGAAAAGTCATGACAGAAAATTCCTAGCATCCAGTTATGATAATACAGAAGTTACACTTGAAATTCCCCTGCTAAAAATATGTAGAAATATGAAAAACAGCAATATAAAAGAGACTATAAGTATTTTGCTTTGTTTTCAAGAAATAAGGGAAAATGCACAGCTTAAGGAGAAAAGAAAAAAGCAGGAACTGAGAATAATACAGTAATTAGCTAAATCTGTGGCTTCTGTGAACACATGGTGTGACTACAAGGTAAGAAGGTTAACTGGGGAACTTCCTAACCCAAAGACCTTGGTTTTAAAGTCTACATGAACATAGTAAAAGAGACATTGGATCTCATGCGGGAATGGTTGGAAAACAAAAGGCAGGAACCTCAAGGGGACACATACGTGGCATAAGGATGGACAAGAGAAATTCTTCCCACCACCAAAATAAAATATTGAGGGACTGTATGTATTTCAGGACTTTAGATGACCAAAAACAAAACAAACAAACAAACAAAAAAAAGTGGGGGGTGGGGAGGCTCCTATGAGAATTCCACAGCTGTGCCCCATGTCAATTTGAAGTTTGAAATTATAATCTCTTTATGATCTGGAAAGCCCCAAGTCAAGAAGTGAATTAAAAATTCATCTTGGGTGAAAACACAAGAAACAGAAAGTGTTGGTGAGGATGTGGAGAAAAAGGAACACTCATGTAAGCTGGTGCAGTCACTGTGGAAAACAGTATGAATGTTCCTCAAAAAATCAAAAAGAGAATTATCATATGATGTAGCAATTCCACTACTAAGTATTTACCCAAAGAAAATGAAAACACTAATTCAAAAAGATATATGCACTCCTATGTTTATATGTTTATTGCAGCATTATTTACAATAGCCAATATATGTAAACAACCCGAGTGTCCATCCATAGGTGAACGGATAAAGAAGATGTGAGGTTTTATACATATATATATAATATAATTATATACATAATGGAATATTACTCAGCCATAAAAAGTATAAAATCTTTTTTAAAAAGTATGAAATCTTGCTATTTACAACATGGATGGGTCAGAGGGTATTAATGCTAGGTGAAATAAGTCAGTCAGAGAAAGACAAATACCATATGATTTCATTCGTGTGTGAAATTTAAGAAACAAAACAAACAGAAAATTGAGACAAACAAACAAAA
Source organism: Panthera uncia (assembly GCF_023721935.1). Taxonomy (NCBI): domain Eukaryota; kingdom Metazoa; phylum Chordata; class Mammalia; order Carnivora; family Felidae; genus Panthera; species Panthera uncia. The sequence continues at coordinate 82,798,373 of NW_026057580.1, read as the reverse complement.
AACCAGACTCTTAAATATAGAGAACAAACTGGTGGTTACTAGAGGGGAGGTGAGTGTGGGGATGCGTAAAATAGCTGAAGGGGATTAAGAGTACACTTACCACAATGAGCACTGAGTGATGTCTAAAATTGTTGAATCATTATATTGTACATATGAAACTAATATAACAGTGTATGTTAATTATGCTTGAATAAAAATAAAACAAAATAAAATACTAAAAAAATATTCATCTTGGACTGATGACACCACTGAGGAATCTGACAGAATATGATTACCACTTCAGAAGGGTAAACCATTAATTCAGATCACATACAATTCCCATTGACAAATTCACAGCGAAGATGAATTCACAATTACAAATTACAAAAGTCATAAGGAAACATTGAATTATAAGCTAGAGTCAACAGAAAAAAACGAAAGGATTAGAAAGCCAAGTACTCACAATGGCAAAATAATTAGTTGGATATTATAAAAATGCTTTAAACAAAGATATAAATAAAGGAATTGCAAAAGAAAGTGCACACACATGGAGAAAGCTCAGAAATAAGAACAAAAAGATGTAGAAAGAACAAGGAAAACTCTACAAGAGAGAGATATGGTCACTGAAATATAAAAATAAATAGCCTAGGAGTGCCTGGGTGGCTCAGTCAGTTAAGCATCCAACTTAGGCTCGGGTCATGATCTCACTGTTTGTGAGTTCAAGCCCCATGTTGAGCTCTGTGCTGACAGCTCAGAGCCTGGAGCCTGCTTCAGATTCTGTGTCCCCCTCTCTCTCTCTGCCCCTCCCCTGCTCAGGCTCTGTGTCTCAAAATAAAAAGATATTTTTAAATTTTTTAAATAAATAGCCTAATAGACATCGTTAGAAAGAGGATTAGTGAACTGGTAAAAACAGGTCTGAGGAAATTACACAGAATGAAGCATAGAACGATTAGGAGATAGTAAACACAAAGAGGAGTTTAAGAGATACAGAAGGCAAAACGAAAGCATCAACTTCTGCTAGGATGTACGGAAGGAGAAAAGAGATAAATGATAGGAAAGACAATATGCAGTGAAATAATAGCCCAGTTTCAAGGACCACAAGCCCTACACAGGATAAATCAAATTAAATTCCTGTCTAGACACATTGTAGTAAAACTGCTACACACCAAAAAAGAATGAGGTCTTAAAACAAACCTGTGATAAAAGAAAGATAATATACAAAAATATTTAAACCAAAGCCAATTTTTTATAGTAATAGTAGAGAACAGAAAACAATGGGAAAACAGCTGTATAGCACTGGTAGAAAATATTTGTCAATCTTAAATTTGACAACCATGTAATTATCATTTATACGCACAACAAAATTAAGATATTTTCAGTAAAGACTACGTTTGCCATTATGATCACTGAAAACCACCGAGACATGTATTTTGGGAATAGAGAATAAAAGGAATTCAAATTCACAAAATATAAAGTGAATAAAGCAGGAAATAGCTGCAAATATAGTAGTTTAAAACAAAGATAACCAAAAACTGATTTTGTGAAATTCAATGGAATCAATAGAGAGACTCAGAGAAGATAGCTTAACAAGTTTTCTAGGTAAAAGAAAACTCACAAATATTAACCTAACAAATACAAATGTTCTTCTCCACTCTTAGTAACCACCTAAAACATATAATAGAAAGTAAGAAGCCACTTTCAAAAGCAACAAAATAAATCATCTATGAATTAATCCAGCAAAAGTCTTTTGGAGAAAATGTTTTAAATCTTTTAAATGGCATAGAAGTGGTTTGGGGTGGGGGGATGGGTGGGATGAGGATTACAGCAGTCATACAGAGCTCCTTGTATTTTCTACCCCACCAGCCTGACCCTCTGCATACTTTACATGTTTTTAAACTGATGTATAGCATTCAATTGCAAACAAATAGTAGTAACCATGAACTTCACCCTCAACTCAAAACACAAAAGTATATTAAATTAATGTCTGCACATACCTTCAGGAACACGGATTTAATTCTGTGTATATTTGGCTCATAGATCAGGGTTTTACTCTGAGTATGTGATGGATTTCTCTCTTCATCCCAAACTCCCCTAAAGTGTTGCATCCATTGTATAATTATACCACAAGAACAGACCAATCATCTTTTCTCTTTTAATGGGCATTTAAGTTGCTAACAACTTACTTGATTTACCTAGACAAAGCAAAATGCTGTAAATGTCTTTCTGTCCACATTTGTAAGCATTTCTCTTGGATATTTATGTAGATTAGGACTTCTATAGTGGAGTATATGCATCTTCAATATTTGTCTCATTGTAACATTCCTATTTTTGCACATTCTTTGCCAGTGCATCAGGTTAATTGATCTCTTAGTTTGGCCAATCGTTTAAATTAGTGTTTGCCTGATTACTGGTGAAACTAGTCAGCTTTTCATATAATTATTGACCATCCCAAATTTTTCATGAACTTCTTGCTCATTCCATTTGTCTATTTTCAAAAGAACATTTCAACAAGAATTCCTTGTGTAGCCTGTGTAATAATCTTTGTTATATGTTTTATAAATATGTCCTTCCAGTTTGTGGCTTATCTTTTAACTATGTGGCTTATCCTTTAACTATCCTTTAACTATGTTTAACTACAATAACTATGTTATTATATCTTTCATCAAATTCTTTTTTCATTTTTAAAATAATAGAACTCAATACTTTTTAAAGTTTATGTTGTTGTATTTAGGGCACACTTCAATGTTTAAAATTATAAAGGTATTACCCTAGCATTTGTCTAAAATTTTAATATTTTGATTTTTACATTAGTTTTTAAATAATCTGGAATTGTTATTTTGTGTATTGTGTAAGACTAACATGTAATTTCTTTTTTCTTTTTTTTTTTTTTTTTTTTTTTTTTTTTTTTTTACTTTTGGAAAGTCAGTTTTCCCAGCCTCATTGATTGAATAGTTCTTTGTAGTTTCTTCTCATTCATTAATTAACTTTTCATGTGATGTTGATTTGCTTCTCTTTCCTTTTACAATGGTTTTAATGTTTACTCCTGAACCAATAGGTCACTTTCTTAATTATGAAAACCTTACAAAAACTCTTGATATTTGATCACTAATTACCCTATTTCTCTTTTTAAAAATTGCCTTATCTTCCACACCCTTACCTCCACTTTATAAATTTTAAGATAAGCTTATTTAGCCCCCTCCCCCAAAAATCTGTTTGTGATCTGAATGAAATTACATTTCACTTATAATTAATATAGAGGGAACTGACATCTTCAGAATACTGAGTCTTCCAACTTATGGATACAATATTGTTCTCCAATCGCTAGGCCCTTTTTTAATATCCTCAACAAATTGTTATAATTTGTCTATAAAGTACCATAGAGTGTTCATTGCAATGTGAATACCGTATTTATCTATAACATTTTCCAATTAGTCACAACTCATGTTTAGGAAATCTGATGATTTTTTTAAATGTTGGTCATATATATGTACAGCAATCTTGTTGAACTCTCCTATCAGTTCTCAACATTTGTCTATAAATTCTCTTGTATCTTCTACGTAGATAATCTTATCATCATTGCCAAATAGTTTTTTTCTCTTATTTTTCAGTAAGTTTCCCTATCATTTGCTTTTTCTTTACTTATTATTTTAGCTTGGAACAATAGTAACATATTTAACAGAAGTAACAGCAACAGGTATTCTACTCTTGCTTTTGCATGGAACTCTTGCTCTTGGGAATGCTTCATCATTAAATATGATATTTTATCTATAATTTTTGACAGATATTGATTAGATTAATGAAGTTTCCATTGCAGAATCCGGTAAGTATCCCTGATTGGCATGAAAGGATTTTTTTTCTAATCTAAATGAATGTAGATTTTTATAATTTTTTTCTGCATTCATTGAGATGGCAATAATATGTATTTTTCTCCCTTAATTTGTTATGAAGTGTTTCAGGGTAAATATTTTTCTGATGTTGAGCCGTCCTTACTTAATTAGTATTACTTTTTTTTTTGTCCTGAATAAGTTGTGAGATACTGAAGGATAAAAAAATATGTATGTAATTATAACATAATAATTGTATATATAATTTATATTTTAGTTTTATCTATGAAAACAGTAATTTAAATATGGAAAATATTCAATCATTGTATAATTAAGTAATTAATAGTTAATTGGAGAATAAATAAAGGAGTTCTTACTATAATAGCAAGATGTTAACTCCCAAAATGAAATTACATACAGGGACAAATTCTGAAGAATATTATGAAGCTATATTAGAAACCACATGAAGAAAGAAACAAGACTTTTGGTCAAGATATACAACATGATGGCAAAAGATAATAGAAAAAAGTGTGAAAGTGCCCCCTTCTGTGCTCTCTGCTCAGGATGCTTTTAAGACTAGAAAGTGGAGTAAATATTTGTATGAGAGAATGAAAACCCCAGGTAGTTAAGCAAATAGAACACCTAATTAAATGAACTCAAGTTTTTTTACCCAGAAAGCTTTATATTAAATTACTGAATCTGTATATGTAATTGTTGCACACATAAATTTTGGTAAAGTGACTAATACAGAACAACAAGACAAGTGACCAAGACAGGCAAATAAAGATCAGATTTCTCAAAGAAAAAGAATAAAACAGAAACTCTCCACTTAATTAAATTTAAGTCAGTTTCAGGGAAAATCATTGTATTGATTATTAAACAAAGGACTATGTGCAAAAATAAACGGAAGCTATGATATTTTGAAAGGACTATAAATTTACTATAAATACACTCCACAAACCAATGCTATTCCCCACCTTTTCATAAAGGAAGTACTAAAAGTGACAAGTAAGAGAAACAATAGAGACATCATATAAATGAATTTCTGCCAGGTATTTAATTTGATAGTATCTGCAACAAGATAAAGAAATATGGACTTAGTGATAGTAAAGTTAGGAGGAATTATATTGGGCTGAATGGTTTTTACAAAAGGCTTATGAATAAGGGATTAATGTCATTATGAAAGCAGATGTCCTGGGATCCCTGTTTTCTTTTCGGTTCCTATTCTGTTCAATTGTTTTGTCAATAATCTGAAGAGAGAAATAGCATGAATATTGGTTATGGACATAACCTAAAGGTGGAAAGAGAGTGAATACATTGAATCACATGCATCCAACTTAATGTAAGAATTAAATATAAGGATTTGTAGGATTGTTTTGGGTTTTGTTTTCTTCTTGGTCTAGGTAAAAGAATGAATTAGTTAATCCAAAAATATTTCAAAGAGTTAGAAAAATTGAGTTAAATCTTTGTGAAATTAAGCAATCATAAGTATAGTCTTATACTTTTATTAAAACAAACATAACAAACCAAAAAGCTCCACACAATGAGCTATTCATGTCAACAGCATTTCAGGTGAGAAAGCCATAGCGATTCTACATCACTGAAGGCCCCAGATAACCAAAACCTAGTGTTTCCTTTAAAAAACATCTAATTCAATCCTAGGCAGTGTATACTCTGTGTATCACTCATTCTGTTCTACTCTGGTCATACTTATTTGTAGTATTTTTGTTGTTTACAGGGTTTTTTCTGCCTTTTTTTAAACTATAGATGTAGAGAACTGGAGAACAGAGGGAAAAAGAGAAGTCAACATTTTTTTCTCTGAGGAAAATATGAGCAACTATTGGTATTTTATCTGGAGGAGACTCAGATGGCAAGTGAAAGCAGTCTTTAAATATTTAAAAGACAAGTGAAGAGCAATTAAATCGGTTATGTGTGTCTCAAGAGGACTTATATATGACCGGATGATGGACCATTATCATGGACGCAAAATTTGACTCAACAACAGAACTCAGACGAATTTTAGCCATATGAAAACTGAATCAGCTGATTTAAGTGGTAGTGATTTCCATATCACTGGGAAGATTGCCAGTTATGTTGTAAAGTGAATTCAAGCTGGGAGTTAGAGCAGAGATTTCCATGGTAAATTCCAACTCGAATTTTATTTTTCATTTTATGAGAAACACAATTTTTACTTATTCATTTCCCCTTTTTTGTCTTTTACTAATTTTTTTTCAACTGGTTAATATTCACCAGCAAAATTTTTATGATCTGAGAGTGTATAGTTTTTTGACCTAGCTATCTTTCCATAGCCAAAGCTGGTAAGAGAAAAATAACTTCATTTTTTAGAATATCTTCAAGAATTGAACTTCGGTTATTATAGTTTTACTCTGAAAATACCAGTTTGGTAAAATTCTAAATATTCAAGTCATCAAATTATATAGTTACAAACTACTAACTAATTTAAGTTGTTAGTTGTTAACCTAAGTATAAGAGAGAGCTCTTGAATTTTCTTTTAATCAAGGAGAGAAAAATGTTTTAGGAAGCTAGTCAGTAAAACAAAGCACAATATAAGTAATGAGAGTGTGTGTAAACAAAACTGATACAAGAAAAGTTTTGTTTAATTGAAGTCATATGAAAAAGTACACAGAATTCAAATTGAGCAGTAGACAAAAACTTTTGGTGACAACTAATCCCACTTTAGAAGTGTGTTTTTACAGATGACTAACAGACACATGAAAAGATGCTCAACATCACTCATCATCAGGGAAATTCAAATCAAAACCATGATGAGATATCACAACTGTTAGAATGGCTAAAATTAACAACACAAGAAACAACAGGTGTTGGTGAGGATGTGGAGAAAGGGGAATCTTTTGCATTGTTGGTGGGAATGCAAACTGATGCAGCCATTCTGGAAAACAGTATGGAGCTTCCTCAAAAAAATTAAAAATAGAACTACCCTATGATCCAGCAATTGCACTGTGAGGTATTTACCCAAAGGACACAAAAATACAGATTTGAAGAAGTACCTGTACCCCAGTTTTTTAATTTTTTGAAGTTTATGTTTTTAAAAAATACATGAACCCCAATGTTTATAGCATTATAACAGCATTATCAACAATAGCCAAACTATGGGAAGAGCCCAAATGTCCATAAACTGATGAATGGATAAAGAAGATGTGTGATATATATACATATGTATGTGTATAATGGAATATTACTCAGCCATCAAAAAGAATGACATCTTGCCATTTGGAATGATGCGGATGGAGCTAGAGTGTATTATCCTAACCAAAATAAGTCAGTAAGAGAAAGACAAATAGCATATGATTTCACTCATATGTGGGATTTAAAAACAAAACAGATGAACATATGGGAAGGAGGGAAAAAGAGGAGAGATGGAAACAAACCATAAGAGACTCTTAGCGATAGAGAACAAACAGGGTTGATGGAAGGAGGTGGGTGGGAGATAGGCTAGATGGGTGATGGATATTAAAGAGGACACGTTGTGATGGGCACTGGGTATTATAGGTAAGTGATGAATCACTGAATTCTACTCCTGAAACCAATATTGCACTGTATGTTAACTAAAATTTAAATAAAAAACAAAAAAGAAGTGTGTTTTTAACTATAATACTATCTTCTTTAAATATCTATACAATGATAGAATTTAGAACAAAGTGGCAAAAAGTATTTTATAATAACGCATATTTTTGTATAATCATTAACCTATTATTGATTTGGTACCTAATATATGACAGGCATTATTTATTCACATAGAGTATAATTAAGAAAGGAAATCAGTAATTAAGTCTAACAAAGCAAATATATTTTTATGGAGGATTTATCATAATTGTATTTTTAGTTAAATGTAGTGTTGAAATTCTAAGTAAAAGGAGACGATTTTACCTTGAGGACCACAGTGTAAATCTTTCTGATTATTTCTTCTCTGTGAAAATAGTAGAGATTTTGTTGTGTGGACTTCATAACTTCGTGTTAACTACTCAAAAAATATATTTTTTTTGTTGAGTTCCTATCTATGTATATACAGATCCCTATACTAATGCATTCTCTAATAGATACAGTTTTATACTTTACGTTAGTATAAGCAGAAAGATTAAAAATAAATAAAAGAAAGAGGTTGCTCAAATTTGACAAACTGCCAAAAGCAAGAAATGACAGTTGACATCTCCACAGAGGAAAAAATACAAAAGGTACAAAATTAGAGATTAGAACTATTTAGTGTGAGCACAATCATCCCTTCAAATGTCAACAATCTTTGAAGGATATACAGCCTTGTCTAATGATTGAAGTTTTAAATAAAGTCTATATTATCTATCACTTCTTAAATTGTAAGTCATACATTATTTAAGAAGACAGAGAAAAAGATAACTTAGAAACATTCCCAAGAAAAGTTAAAATGATAAAAATTTTGATTCGTAGAGCTGTAAGTTTCAAATATCTGATGCCAAAAAATAAGATCTTATTTAAAATTGTAAATTTATGATTTAAAACAAGTTGTTGGCCAATTTAGTGGAATTGAATTAACAAGTAATTCAAATCTGGGGATTTTCCAGGACTTTTAAAATGAAAATCCCTTTGCTTTACAGAAATAGCATTTCCACATTTAAAGGAATTTAGGCAATGCAAATGAGTACTAAAAAGCAAGTTGAAAAATCTCACCTAGAAATAACTATCCAAAATATATATAGAAATATGGACAGAGGATAGATGGATGGATGAATAAATAAAACTACTTGTACAAAAATGGGATATTACATGTGTTGTTTCAATGAAAATAATTAAATTTAGTTTTATTTTATGGGAATAGAAGACACATAAAATAAATATGAAGAAATTTCTTTTTTTATTATTTTATTTTGGAGAAAGCATGTGAGTAGGGACAGGCAGAGAGAGAGAGAGAATCTTAAGTAGGCTCCACACATGACGCTCCATCTCAGGACCCTGAGATCATGACCTGAGCCAAAATTTAGCGTCAGACACTTAACTGACTGAGCCACCCAGGCACTCCAAATATGAAGAAATTTCTAAGCACCATACAAATATTTATTTATAATACAAGATACTATTTCTTAGATCAATTCTGAGACAGGCATAAATAAAGAATTTATTATAACTATTTTTTCAAGTTTCCTGTATTACAAATAGTTATATTTATTCATTTCTTTCTATCATAGTTGGTGGCATACAATGTTGTGACTTTTTAAAAACTGCATTTCATCATAAAAAAAATGTCTTTGTAGCCTGTTTAGTGTTTTTGTTTAAACCCTTATTGCAATATATGTACTGAAATATGTACTGAATGCTTTGAAGATTCTTCACCTGACCTGTGTCTTGCCAACAAAAGATCAAAAAACAAAAAGTCACCAGGAATCCATAAATTTCACTCATTGCTCTTCCAGCCACTTCCATCCTCCAATGTTACCACTTCCCTAATGTCAATCACACAGATTGGTTTAGTCTGTAGCTGAAATTCATACAGATAGGGTCTGGCTTTTTTACTCACTATGTTTATGGGTGCATCAACTTCACTATAGTTAGAAGTATTCTGCTCATTTATCCTTGCTGTAAATTATTTTTATGTGAATATAATACAAATTTATCCACTTAATATTGACTGATATTTGGTTGCTCCAGATTTGATTATTACAAATAGTGCTGCTATTATGTTTTTTCTTTCTCATAGAATATACCTAAGAGCATAATTATGGGTCAAAGGAATTATGGGTCAAAGTAGACAGGTTCAGATTTCTAGCATACTGGACTGTGAAATGAGTTTTTAAACTGTTATTTTGTGGGGGGTTTTTTTTTTGCATACAGTATGCAAACAATGGTATGTTCACATAGCTGTCTTGATATTCTCTTGATATTCTCTTGCTGAACCTTTCAGAATTGTCTGTCCTATTTCTCTGATACAATGAATGACTTCTTGACCTCCTGAGAATAATTTGTTTTCCCTGATGAGCCAAAATTGAAGAGCTGGTTACTTCATGTCCTATCCATTTATTCTGTTACCTGGAGACATGGCAGAAAAGAGAAGAGTTCAGGGGAAGCTGTACAGGAACTGTTAACAGTTCCTGAGCCTCTTTCTCATGTCTAAGGTTCTGTTAATTTCCCTGTACAAGACACTGCTTCTATTTCTCGTCTTTTGCCCTTTGCCAAATATAGAATATAGCTCTAGAACCTTTACTTCCATTCAGTAGTTAACTTTGTTGGTCATTTCAATACATAGCGTACTGATTATAAAAGTGAGCTCCAGATCAAATTGAATTCAAATCAAACTGACCTTCACTAACTGTATGGCTTTGGTAATTTACTCAAACTCTTTCCCTCACTTTTGTCAGCTGTAAAAGGGAATAATAATGGTGACAACATAATAAGTTTACTATATATAAACTATAAGTTTATTATAATGAGATCATTTATTTAAAGTACTTGGGAACAGAATAGAAAGCCAAGAAATAAAACCATGCTTATATGATCAATTAATCTACAGTAGAGAAGGCAAGAATATATGGTGGAGGAAAAGACAATCTCTTCAATAAATGGCCCTGGGAAAATTGGACAGCTACATGCAAAAGAATGAAACTGGATCACTTTCTTAATAAACTCAAAGATAAACTCAAAATGGATAAAAGACCTAAAGGTGAAACACTAAGCTACAAAACTCCCAGAAGAAAACATAGTAATTTTTTACATTTGCCTTAACATTTTTCTAGATATGTCTCCTAAGGCAAAGGAAACAAAGCAAAAATAAACTATTGGGACTACACCTAAATCAAAAGCTTTTGCACAGTAAAGGAAACCACCAACAAAATGAAAAAGCAACATACTGAATGGGAGAAAATATTTGCAAATGATATATCTGATAAGGGGTTAATATTCAAAATACATAGAGAACTTCTACAACTCAACACCAGAAACAAACAAACAAACAAATTGATTTAAAAATGTGTAGAGGGCCACAGGGTGCCTGGGTGGCTCAGTCGGTTAAGCATCTGACTTTGACTCAGGTCATGATCTCCTGGTTTGTGAATTCGAGCCCCAAGTCAGGCTCTGTACTGACAGCTCAGAGCCTGGAGCTGCTTCAGATTCTGTGTCGCCCTCTCTCTCTGCCCCTCCCCTGCTCATGTTCTGTCTCAGTCTCTCAAAAATAAATAATAATGGGGCGCCTGGGTGGCTCAGTTGGTTAGGTGACCGACTTCGGTTCAGGTCATGATCTCACGGTTTGTGACTTCGAGCCCCACGTTGGACTCTGTGCTGACAGCTCAGAGCCTGGAGCCTACTTCAGATTCTGTGTCTCCCCCTCTCTCTACCCCTCCCCTGCTCTGTGTCTCTCAATAATAAATAAACGTTAAAAAAATTTTTTTAATGTGTAGAGGGCCTGAACAGACATTTTTCCAAATAAGACATGCATATGGCAAACAAGCACATGAACATGATCAACATCACTAATTATCAGGGAAATGTAATCAAAGCCACAATGAGATGTCACCTCACACCTGTCAGAATGGCTAGGATAAAAAGATAAGAAATAACAAGTGTTAGTGAGGATGTGGGGAAAAAAGGAACCCTTGTGTGCTATTGGTGGAAATGTAAATTTGTGTAGCCACCATGGAAAACAGTACGGAGACTCCTCAAATAAGTAAAGATAGAAATACCGTATGATCCAATAATTCCACTACTGGGTGCTTACCCAGAGAAAACAAAAACAATAATTTGAAAAGATATATGCACCCCTATATTTATTGCAGTATTATTTCAATAGCTAAGCCATGAAAGCAACCCAATGGATGGATAAAGAATGGATAAAGAAGATGTGGCATATATACACAATGGTATATTACTCAGCCATAAAAAAGGATAAGATTGTGTCATTTGTACAACATGGATGGGCCTGCAGAGTATAATGCTAAGTGAAATGAGTCAGAAAAAGACAAATATCATATTACTTCACTTATATGTGGAATATTAAATATAAAACAAATGAATAAACAAACAAACAAAAAGCAGAAACTGACCATAAATACAGAGAACAAAATGATGATTGCCAGAGGTGAAGGGAGTACTGGGATGGGCAAAATGGGTGAAGGGAAATGGGAAAGATAGTCTTCCAGTTATGTAATGAATAAGTCATGGGGATAAAAGATACAATATAGGGAATACAGTCAATAGTACTGTAATAGCATTCTATGGTGACAGATAATAGCTACACTTGTGGTAAGCAAGTATAACATATAGACTTGAATCACTATGTTGTACACTTGAATGTTTTATGTCAACTATTCTTCAATTAAAAAAGAAGAAAAAGAAAAGCACAAGTGACACAATGAAAAAGTTTTTTAAAAGAGGCTGCTTCAGATTCTGTCTCCCTCTCTCTCTGCCCTTTCCTCACTCACGATCTCTCTCTCTCACACACACAAAAATAAATAACATTAAAATAAATAAAACAAAAGAGGCAAAAAAACTTGGGAAGAACAATATTACATAAGATAACAGAAATAAATCTAAGCCTATCTATCACATCAGTAAGTACAAACAATAAAAATCTCTGTTAAAAGAATTATAGACCCATCTTCTTCCTGTGATGGAGATTGCAACAAACCAAACATTCACTACAAATAACTGGAAAAATGGCTATAAAGTATACAAAACACCCATTTGAAAGCAATTAAAACAGGCAGTGTTTGAGGACCCAAGACTTCATGGGGAAGCAAAGCTCACTGAGATAAACCCAACATTTTGAATCCCTTTCACTGGAAGGTAAAAATGCCAATAATAATTGGAGCAAAGCAAGAGGCTGATGAGTCAAGGGGAGAGCTGACAAAGAGCAGTAACTGAGCAAAGACGGGCAGTACACAGTGTTAAGGGAGACAAAAAGTAGACTTAGCACTTCTAAAGTAAATTTTAAGGAGTCAAAATTACTGGGGAAGGCAAGTGCATAGAAGAAAAACTGACTTTCTATACTGCTTTTTTTCCTCATTGTCTTGCTGATTCCTAAGCAGAACAAGTGGGGGGGGGGCGGGGAATGGCTTACTTTTACCAAAAAGCTAAGTAGGTCTTTGACATTCACACAGTTTAGGGGTGGGGTGGGGGAGGGGAATAATAAAGTGTGGTTCACACCAAAGAGGAGAAGATCCGGTAAACATCACGGAGTGTCAGTTGGGACTACTGAAAAAATATACTTTGGAATTAAGGTAAATAGGAAATAAAGCAAGCCTCACAAAAATAAAACCTTAATTTGAGATAATCTTACCTTAAATTATTTGACTGCTAAAAGTTGACAAATTGAGGGATGGAGTTAAGATGGCAGAGTAGTATGGGGACCCTGACCTTGTCTCATCCCTGAAATGCAGCTATATTAGCATTAAACCATTTTGAACACCTAGGAAATTGATATGAGGATTAATGCAACAATCTGCATAATTTGAGCCAGAGAACTTGGCACATACATGGAATGGAGAGGTGAACTGGTGGAGAGAAAAGCCATGATTCTGTGGAGGGTAGGGAGTTCATTTCAAGGAGAGAGGACAGAGAAAGAGAAAGAGGAAGAGTGCAGTGTATCAGGATCACACAAAAAATCACTCTCCCTAAAAGTAGCTGGAGAGAAAGAAAGAGGGCAAGAGTGAAAACGTTCACAGGGGACTGGACAAGAAATCTATTACCCAAAACCATTGATGGGGAAAAAGGACACGGTTTCAGTACCACCAGGCTTCTATAAACAGTGGAGTGCAGAGTCTGAAGGTTCAGAGCTCAGTGCCTGGCAGTGCTCTAGTGAGGAAGTAGGGTGAATCCCCAGAACCAGGCAGCACAGTCTAAGGCAGCACATGTGCCACAGGGGGAGAAGTGGTTCTCCTGATTGGAGTGCATTTGGTAGAGGCCATTTGGCCTCCCAGTGGGCAAAAGTCCTGGTGGACCCAGGAGAGCTGCCACATTTACTGATATTGGAACAAAGACACCAGAGTACAGCAAAACCTGGTGCCAACTGTGTGTTGTGATTTGCCATAAACTCTGAACCTCTGCTGCTGTGTGGTCACATGAACATTTTATGGGACAAGCAGATGCCTGGCCATTGCTCAGCAAGACCCTCCTTCAGAGATTTGGTGTCAGTCCAAGCCACAGGAGTCTCTAAAGTGTGAGGTTTTGAAACATAGCCCCATCTGGGATAAAACTCTGGAGGAAGGCACCACCTGGTAAGCAGACAGCTTAGACACAGACAGGGTAAAACCAGGGAGTGGATAGAAACTTGAGACAAAGGAAGAGTGCTTGATCACATGTCTGTGAGGGCACAAAATTCTCATGCCTGAGACTAGAGAGCTGGGTGAAGCCATTTTCAAATCTAGCATGGGCGCAGGCACAAGTGCACACACAGACTGACCCCAGTGACTAAGCAGCACCACCAAGTGGAGAACAGAGCCATTCACCAAGCCCTGCTCATGTACACCCTCTAGGCACATCCCCCAGAAGACCAGTGCAAATCCCTTCCACCTGTTTAGTCTAAGTGCTATAGTGGGCTATAAAGTTTCAGTGCTAGGGGAAACTGGATGTAACTTCATTCAGATTTCATTCTGTTTGTTTGTTCGTTCATTTTCTTTGCTGCTGTTTTTGTTTATTCTGTTTTCTCTTTTTCTTTCTTTTCTTTCTCTTTCTTGGATACAGAAAAAGAACAATTTTTTATTATTTTATTGTTTATTATATTTTATTTATTTATTTTATTATTTAAATGTTTTTAATTTTTATTTTTTTGATTTTTTTTCTTTCTCTTTTTTTTTTTCCTTTTCTATCTAGCTTCCCTCAACAAGCAGACTGAGCACACTTAGGATCTAGCTTGCTTTATTTGTTTTGTTTTGTTTTGTTTTGTTTTTAATTTTTTAATTTTAGTTTTTTACTTTATTAATTTTTTTCTTACTTTAAAAAAACAAGATGGAGGAATTCACCCCAAAAGAAAGAACAAGAAGTGTTGGCCAGGTTTTAACCACACAGATATAAGTAAGGTGTCTGAACTTAAAAACCACAATTATAAGAACACTAGCTAGGGTTCAAATAAAGCACAAAGACAACAGAGAATCCCTTTCTTCAGAGATAGAAGAAATAAAATCCAGTCAGGCTGAAATTAAAAATGTTATAATCAAAATGCAATTGTGAATGGATGCCATGATGGCAAGGACAGATAAAGCAGAGCAGTGAATCAATGAGATAGAAGATAAAATAATAAAAAATAACGAAGCAGAAAAAGAGAGGGAAACAAAGGGAAAAGATCATAATATGAGACTTATAGAGCTCAGGTACTTATTAAAGAGGAATAACATTCATATCATAGGAGTCCCAGAAGATGGAGAGAAGAAGGGACAGAGGGTTTATATGAGCAAATTATAGTTGAAAAATTTCCCAATCTGGGGAAGGACATGGGCATAAGCACAGAAAACTCCCATTAGACTCAACAAAATCAACCATCACTAAGGCATATCATAGTCAAATTCACATAATACACAGGAGGAAAGAATCATGAAAGCAACAAGGGAAAAAACTCCTTAACCTACAAGGAAAGACAGATCAAATTCACAGCATATTTGTCCACAGAAACTTGGCAGGTCAGAAAGGAATGGCAGGATATATTCAATGTACTGAATTGGAAAAATATGCAGCCAAAATTTTTTTTTCCAGCAAGGCTGTCACTCAGAAAAGAAGGTGAGATAAAGAGTTTCCCAGACAAACAAAAACTAAAGGAGTTCATGACCACTAAACAGCCCTGAAAGACATTTTAAGGGAGATTCCTTGAGTGTTGAAAAAACAAAACAAAAAAGACCAAAAGCAATGAAGTCTAGAAAGGACCAGAGAACATTACCAGAAACACCAACTCTACAGGCAACACAATGGCATTAATTCATATCTTTAATCATTTTAAATATAAATGGACTAAATGCTCCAATCAAAAGACATAAGGTATCAGAATGAATAAAAAAACAAGACCCATCTATATGTTGCCTGCCAGAGGCTAAATTCTAGACTTAAAGAGACCTGCAAATTGAAAGTGAGGGGATGGAGAACCATCTGTCATGCTATGAACCTATATCAGAAAAACTAGATTTTAAAACAAATACTGTAACAACAGATGAAGAAGAGGTATATCCACCAAGATCTAACAATTATATTTATGCCCCCAACATGAGAGCACCCAAATATATAAATCAATCACAAACATAAAGAAACTCATTGATAATACCATAACAGTAGGGAACTTTAACACCCTAATTACATCAATGGACAGATCGTCTAAGAAAAAAATCAACAAGGATACAATGGCTTTGAATGACACACAGGACCACATGGATGGACTTAACAGATATATTCAGAACATTTCATCCTAAAGGAGCAGAATACACATTCTTCTTGAATGCACATGGAACGTTTTCCAGAAAAGATCATTTACTGGGTCACAGATCAGCCTTCAACAAGTACAAAAAGATCAATATCATACTGTGCATATTTTCAGACCACAACGCTATGAAACTTGAAATCAACCACAAGAAAAAAGTTGGCAAGACCAAAAATACTTGGAAATTAAAGAACATCTTACTAAAGAATGAATGGGTTAACCAAGAAATTAAAGAGGCAATTAAAAAGTACATGGAAGCCAATGTAAATGAAAACAAGACAGTCCAAAACCTTTGGGATGTATCAAAGTCATAATAGGGAACTATATAGAAATCCAGGCCTTACTAAAGAAGGAGGAAATGTCTCAAATACACAACCTAACATTACACCTAAAGGAGCTGGAAAAAAAAGAGCAAATAAAGCCAAAAACAAGCAGATGAAGGGAACAAATAAAGATTAGAGCAGATACCAGTGATATTGAAATCAAAATACAGCAAAACAGATCAATGAAACCAGCAGCTGGTTATTTGAAAGAATTAACAAAATTGATAAACTCCTAGCCAGATTTATCAAAAAGAAAAAGGAAAGGGCACAAATAAATAAAATTACAAGTGAAGGAGGAAGGATCACAACCAACACCACAGAAATACAAACAATAATAAGAGAATCTTATGAGCAATTACATGCCAACAAACTGGGCAATCTGGAAGAAATGGACAAAATTCCTAGAAACATATAAACCACCAATACTGACACAGGAAGAAATAGAATATTTGAAGACAATCATAATCAGTAAAGAAATGGAATTAGTAATAAAAAATTTTCTGAACAAATAACAGTTAGGGCCAGATGACTTCCCAGCCAATGAATCCTATCAAACATTTAAAAAAGAGTTAACACCTATTCTTTTGAAGCTGTTCCAAAAAATATAAATGGAAGGAAAACTTCCAAACTCATTCCATGAGTCCAGCATTACCTTGATTCCAAAACCAAAGACCCCACAAAAATGGAGAATTACAGACCAATTTCCTGATGGGCATGGATGCAAATTTCTCAACAGGATACTAGCAAATCATATCCAACAATACATTAAAAGAATTATTCACCATGATCAAGTGGGACTTATTCCTGGGCTGTAGGGGTGGTTCAATATTCAAAAATCAATCAACATGATACGTTGCATTAACAAAAGAAAGGATAAGAACCACATAATCATCTCAATAAATGCAGAAAAAGCATTTGACAAAATACAGCATCCTTTCTTGATAAAAACCCTCAAGAAAGTAGGGAGAGATGGAACATACCTCAATATCAGAAAGGCCATATATGAAAGACCCACAGTTAATATCATCCTCAATGGGGAAAAACTGAGAGCTTTCCCCTAAGGTCAGGAACATTATAGGGGTCTTCACTCTCACCACTGTTGTTCAAACTAGTGTTGGAGGTTCTAGCCTCAGCAATCAGACAACAAAACAAAATAAAAGGTATCTAAATCAGCAAAGAAGAAGTCAAGCTTTCGCTCTTCACAGATGACATTGATACCCTACAGGGAAAACCCAAAAGACTCCACCAAAAAACTTCTAGAACTGATACATGAATTCAGCAAAGTTGCAAGATATAAAATCAATGTACAGAAATCAGTTTCATTTCTATACACCAATAATGAAATAGCAGAAAGAGAAATTAAGGAATCAATCCCATTTAAAATTGCACCAAAATACCTAGGAATAAATTTAACCAAAGTAAAAAAGATCTGTATGCTGAAAACTATAGGAAGCTTATGAAAGAAATTGAAGAAGACAAAAAGAAATTAAAAGCATTCCATGCTCATAGATTAGAAGAACAAATATTGTTAAAATTTCGATATCACCCAAAGCAGTCTACACATTCAATGCAATCCCTATCAAAATAACACCAGCATTCTTCATAGAGCTAGAACAAGCAATTCTAAAATTTGTATGGAACCAGAAAACACCTGAATAACCAAAGTAACTTTGAAAAAAGAAAAACAAGCCTGGAGACATCACAATTCCAGATTTCAAGCTGCAAAGCTGTAATCATCAAGACAGTATGGTACTAGCACAAAAACAGACACATAGATCAATGGACCATAATAGAGAACCCAGAAATGGACACACAAATGTATGGCCAACTAATCTTTGACAAAGCAAGAAAGAATATCCAATGGAATAAAGACAGACTCTTCAGCAAATGGTGTTGGGAAAATTGGACAGTGACATGCAGAAGAAAGAACCTGGACCATTTTCTTATGCCATACACAAAAATAAACTCAGAATGGATGAAAGGCCTAAATATAAAACAGGAAACTATCAACATACTAGTGGAGAAAGCAGACAGCAATCTCTTTGACCTCTGCCAGAGCAACTTCTTACTAGACATGTCTCCAGAGGCAAGAGAAACAAAAGCAAAAATGAACTATTGGGACCTCGTCAAGATAAAAAGCTGGTGCACAGTAAAGGAATATCAACAAAAAGGCAACCGATGGAATGGGAGAAGATATTTATAAATGACATATCACATAAAGGGTTAGTATCCAAAATCTATAAAGAACTTACCAAACTCAACACCCAAAAAACAAATAATCCAATGAGGAAATGGGCAGAAGACATGAACAGACACTTTTCCAAAGAAGACATCCAGATGGCTAACAGACATGAAAAGATGCTTAACATCACTCATGATCAGGGAAATACAAATCAAAACCACAATGAAATACCACCCAACACCTGTCAGAATGGCTAAAGGTAACAACTGAGGACACAACAGGTGTTGGCAAGGATGTTGAGAAAGGGGAACTCTTTTGCACTGTTGGTGGGAATGGAAACTTGTGTAGGCACTTTGGAAAACAGTATGGAGTTTCCTCAAAAAATTAAAATAGAGCAACCCTATGACCCAGCAATTGTACTGCTAGGTATTTATCCAAAGGATACCAAAATGCTGAATCGAAGGTGTACATTTTCCCCAATGTTTATAGCAGCATTATCAACAATAGCCAAAGTATGGAAAGAGCCCAAATGTCCATCGACTGATGAATGGATAAAGAAGATGTGGTATATATTTACAATGGAATATTACTCAATGATCAAAAAGAATGAAATCTTGCCATTTTCAACAACGTGGATGGAGCTAGTGTATTATGCTAAATGATAAAAGTCGGTCAGAGAAAGATAAATATCATATTATCTCACTCATATGTGGAATTTAAGAAACAAAACAAATGAACATAGGGTAAGGAAAGGAAAAATAAGATAAAAACAGAAAGGGAGGCAAACCATAAGAGACTCTTAAATACAGAAAACAAACTAAGAGTTGTTGGAGGGGTGTTGGGTGTGAAGATGGGCTGAATGGGTGATGGGTATTAAGGAGGGCACTTGCTGGGATGAACACTGGGTGTTATATGTAAGTGATGAATCACTAAATTTTACTCCTGAACCCATTATTACATTATATGTTAACTAAGTGGAATTTAAATTTAAAAAAAGAATAAAAAATGTTGACAAATTGTCTTTGGATGAAAATAGCATCACCCATAAACTACACAGTCTTGTATAATGATGTATGGTCCTCAATCAAAAACAAACCAGCATATAGGAAACAAGGCTGAGATTGATGAGTGGGAATAAGAGGACAGGATAGAATAAGAAATAAATGTGATTCAAATATTGGCTTTATCAGCCATGGTTTTAAAAACAGTTGTGATGGGGATGTGTTCAAGAAAAATGTATAACTAGATGGAGTATCTCTCCAGAGAACTAGAATTTAAGAAGATTAGCAGGAAATAGCAGATTTAAAAAATACATTCACTGGGGTGCCTGGGTGACTCAGTTGGTTAAGCATCTGACTTAAGGTCAGGTCATGCATGATCTCACAGTTTGTGGGTTGGAGCCCCATATCAGGCTCTGTGCTGACATCTCAGAGCCTGGAGCCTGCTTCGGATTCTGTGTCTCCCTCTCTCTATAACATTAACCACAGGTAGGACACAGCTGAAGAGAAGGTGATAACTAAATTTAAATTATATAGACTGAATCACAAAGAAATAAAAAGATAGAAAAATACATATAAGAGCCTGAGAGACATATGTGACACAGGAAAAGATCTAATACATCCTTTTAGGACAGAGCATCCATCCCTCAGCTGCTGTGTTAGCTGCTAATATCTCACAACTGCTCTCTTCTGAGAATTGCCTCGGCTGATAAGAGCTTGTCTAGAATGGTAAGAGAATATATTCCCTGCAGAGGGGTGGACAAAAACCATAACCAGCTGAAAAATGGATACAAAAGACTGGGTCCATTGCTGTAAAATGAGATATCTCTCTTTTGGCATTAGATGTGCCATATACCCCATGGGGTCAGGAGGAAGTTAGCTTTCAGCAGAATCCACATCTTTGACTAACTTTCTTTCACTTCCCGGTTTTGTGTTCCTCACTCCCTTAAAACTAACACTTGGAAGCACTTCCTCACTAAATCAAGCGGCTAAGAATGTCTGTCAGACTCCATTTATTGGAAAACAACCTAGACACAGATATGCTTTAAAAATATAGGAAAAGGTATATACATAAAAATAAAACATTATAGCTGAATGTTGTTCTATAAGAAATCAATGGAAAATGGGGGACAGTGGAATGAAATTGTTAAAGCATTAAAAGAAATTAAAACTTCCCAAAGAAGTCCATGTTCAACGAAAATATCCTTTAAAAATGAAGGTGAATACAATTCAAAACAATAAAATTCCTGAAATAAAAGACAGGGAAAATGTATGTGACCCTCAAGTTTGGTTATGAGATTTTAGATATGATACCAGAGTATAATCCATAGAAAAAACCCAAAAAGTTGGACTATTTTTAAAATTTAAAATTTCTCTGTGAAAGACACTGTTAAAATAATTTAAACAAATAAATTACAGATTGGGAGAAAATATTTATTGCATGACTTGCATGCAAAATAAACAAAGAACCTAACAATATAAAAATAAGCAAAGTAATTAAAAATATGCAAAAGATTTGAATTCTTCACCAGAGGAGAAATACAGAAAGCAAATAAGTATATGAAAAAATGGACATTATTTGTCACTAGAGAACTGCAAATTCAAACAATAAGATGCCAGTATACATCTACTAGAATAAAGTCCAAAACACTGACAATACCAATTGTTGGAATTACTGACAAATACTACCTCATATAATCAAGGTTAACAACATCAGTAAGAAGTCATGTTAACAGCATGTTAATGAGTCATGTTACTAGCACATCAATAGTCATGTTAATGAAATGATGTGATGAGAATGGCATTTTACCTCTATGGGTCTTCTTACCTAAAGCTCATAGTCTCTATCTAACCATGAGGGAAATATCAGACAATCCCCAATTTAAAGGACATTTTACAAAATAACAGATTAGCACTCCTTAAAACTATCAAGGTCAGCAAAAATATGGAAAGACTGGGGCGCCTGGGTGGTTCAGTAGGTTGAGCATCTGACTTCGGCTCAGGTCATGATCTTATGGTTTGTGAGCTCAAGCCCAGCATCGGGCTTGCTGCAATCAGCACAGAGCCTGTTTTAGATTCTCAGTCTCCCTCTCTCTGCCCCTCCCCTGCTCATGCTCTCTCTCTCTCAAAAATAAATAAACATTAAAAAAATGTGGAAAGTCTAGGGGTACCTGGGTGGCCCAATTGGTTAAATGTCTGACTTCGGCTCAGGTCATGATCTCACAGTTCATGGGTTCAAGCCCCACATTGGGCTCTGTGCTGACAGCTCAGAGCCTGGAGCCTGCTTCAGATTGTGTCTCCTCTCTCTCTGCCCCTCTCCTATTCGCTCTCTCTCTCTCTCTCTCTCAAAAATAAGTAAACGTTAAAAAAAATTATACAAAAATTTTTAAAGAATGTGGAAAGTCTGAAAAACTTTCACAGTCTAGAGAAATCGAAGGAGAAATGACAACTAAATGTAATTTGATATCCTGGATGGGATCCTAGGACAGAAAAGGGACATTAGATAAAAACTAAGGAAAATGAATAAAATACAGACATCAGTAAACAAACAAAAATGAATATGAATAGAAACAAAGGCTGGCTGAAAAATTCTTTGCTGCAGACCTAGGTTAAAGAAATAAAAACTAGGTCTTTCTTGTAAAAGGAAATTATTCCACATAAAAAAAGCAAGAAACTACAGGAAGAATTGAAGTGAATAGTTTAATCAGGAAAATATATTAAAAATTATTGATCTAATCTTCTGTCTTAAGAAGCTAAAGAACAGCTAATTAAACTCAAAAAAAGTAAGGGAAAAGAAATAATAATTATATAGTAGAAGTCAATTAACTAGAAAATAAGCATACAACAGAAAACAAATCAACAAAACTGAAACCTTTAAAATATTAATATAATATTGACATTATATGTAGTTATATATTTTATATATAATAAAATAATATATACCAATAAAATAATATAATTGATTAAAAACCTAGCATGGCTGATAAAGAGTAAATAAAAAACAGAAATCATCAATGTTAACAATAAGAAGGGAGTCTTCACTGCAGATTTTATACACATTAAAAAGAAAATAAAAGATGTTATAAATAATTTTATGCTGATAATTTGAAAAAATCAACAAATTCCTTAAAAAACTTAAGCAATTAAAACCTATGTAAGAAATAGAATATATGAATAATCCAATATCTACTATAGAAACTTAATCTTCCATTTTATAATTTTCCCACAGAATAATCTTCAGGCCTTGATGGCAATGCTAGCAAATACTTTCAAATATTTAAGAAAAGATAAAACCATTCTAATATAAAATTTTCAGGAAATAGAAAACAAAGAGAAAACTTTCCAATTGATTTTATGGGGCCATAATAACCCTGATATGTGAACATAACAAGAACTTTATAGGACAATAAAAGTATAGCCCAATATATTTCATGAATATATATGGAAAAATCCTATCCAAAATATTATCAAATTTTACCTAGTATTATATAAAAAGAAAACATAAAATGACCAATGGGAATTTGTGCCAGGACTGACTGCAAGATTGGTTTAATACTTTAAAAATCAATCCTACTCATTGTTGCCCAAACTTGGAACCAAGATGTTCTTTAGTAGGTGAATATATAAATAAGCTTGATACATCCAGATAATAGAATATTATTCAGTGCTAAACAGAGATGAATTATCAAGTCATGAAAGGACATGAAAAAACCTTAAATGCATATTTACTAAGTGAAAGAAGTGAATCTGAAAAGGCTACATGCTACATACGATCCCAACTCTATGACATCCTAGAAAAGGCAAAATTATAAAGACAAGATAAAACATCAGTGGTTACCAGGGGTGAAGGGGAGGCTGGTGGGGGTGGGGGGGGCAGGGCAGGGAGTAGGATAAATAAATAGGAAAAGCATAGAGGATTTTTACGGCACTGAAAATATTCTATGTAGTATTATAGTAATGGATATATGTCATCATATATTTATCCAAACCAACAGAATGTACAACACCAAGAGCAAATGCTAAGGTAAACTGAAATTTGGGTGACTGTGATGTGTCAATGTAGATGTGTCCTTGATAAAATATGTGCCACTGTGGTAAGTAATGTTGATTATGGGGAAGGCTCTGCATATGTTGGGGCAGGAAATATAAAGAAATCTCTGGGGGTGCCTATGTGGCTGTCCTACTTTGACTCAGGTTATGATCTCATGGTTCCTGAGTTTGAGCCCCACATCAGTCTCTGCTGACAGTGCAGAGCCTGCTTTGGATCCCGTCTCCCTCTTTCTCTGCCCCTTCCCTGCTCACAGGCACATGTTTGCATTTTCTCTCTCTCTCTCTCTGAAAAATAAACATTAAAAAAAAAAAGAAATCTCTGTATCTCCCTCTTAATTTTGTTGTAAACCTAAAACTGCTGTAAGAAAATAAAGTCATAATAAACAATCAGTGTTATTCATCAAAAAATAAATAAAACAGAAAAACCTTGTAACAATCTCATAGATGTGGAAAAGAGCATTTGATAAAATTCTACACCTATTAATAAAAGAAGAAATATATGATGACCTCAATAAATTTAGTAAAAAGCATTCAATAAAATTCTATACCTATTTATGATTTTAAAACTCAGCAATTAAAAATAAAAGAGTAGTTTTTTTAATCTGATAAAGGGATTCATTTATCCAGTTTGGGGCACCTGGGTGGCTTAATTGGTTGAGCACCTGACACTTGATTTTGGTTCAGGTCATGATCCCAGGGTCGTAGGATTGAGCCCCACATCAGGACCCACGCTGAGCATGGAGCCTACTTAACATTCTCTCTCTCTCTCTCTCTCTCTCTCTCTCTCTCTCTCTCTCTCTCGTTCTTTCTCCTTCTGCCCCTCCCCCTTGCTCAAAAAAAAAAAACAATACAGATACTAGTAAATTTTGAAGACAACAAGAATAAGAAAACAATATCAATTACCAGTACTTCTATTCAACATTTTACTAGACGTTCTCACCAGTTCAGTAAGGTAGGAAAAAAATACAAAAATGGAAACATAGATATGGAAGCTGCTACTCAGAGATGACTTGATTGTTTCTGTAGATTTTCTGTAGAAAATCTAAAAGAATCTACAAACTTAAAAATAAGTGAATTTAATAAGGTCACTAGAAACAAGGCCAAAATATGGCAAAATGACATTTTATATGGGAAATAATTGGAAAATGAAATTTAATTTAAAAATACCACTAAAATAACATCAAATAAAACATCCACTACTTAGGAATACATAAAAACAGTGCAAAACTTCCTCCTTGAGAACAACAAAACATTGATGAGAGAAAATAAAGAAGACAACAATAACTGGAGAGATATACCATTTGCATTGACTAGACAACTCAATACTGACTAAATGTCATTCCTCCCCCAAATCAATGCATCCCCTATCATAATTCCAAGCATGCTACTTTGTGCAAATTAACAACTTTATTCTAAAATGGAAATGGAAACCAAGAACTTAATGTAGCCAAAATAATATTGAGGAAAAAAAGCTAAACTGGAAGATTTATATTACCAAATATCAAAAGTTATTGTGGGGGCACCAGAGTGCTCAGCTGGTTAAGTAAGCGTCTGACTCTTGATTTCAGCTTAGGTCATGATCTCACAGTTTGTGGGTTTGAGCCCCATGTGAGGCTGTGCACTGATAGTGTAGATCCTGCTTAGAATTTTCTCTTTCCCTCTCTCTCTGCCTCTCCCATCCTTGCATTCTCTCTCAAAATAAATAAATAAACTTAAAAATGTATCTTAAAAAAATTATTGAGAAGCTAAAAATAATTAAGATAGTGAGGAATTATCATGACAATAGATAAGTACACCAGTGGAACAAATTAGAGTCCAGAAATAGACCCACTCAAAATACTAACCTAGTATTGAAAAAAAAAAAAAGCTACTGTAATTCAAAGTATAAAGGATGATCTTTCCAATAAATGATTCTAGGTCCACATGAAAAGAAAATAATCTTAATCCCTATATATTGTCATGTATAGAAATCTATTCAAGAGCCATCAATATTAGGGGCACCCGGGTAGCTCAGTCAGTTACTTTGGCTCAAGTCATGAAATGTACAGCACAGAGCCTGCATGGGAGTCTCTGTCTCCCTCTCTCTCCCACTCCCCTGCTTGCTCTCTCTCTCAAAAATAAATAAACATTTTTTATTTTTTTATTTTTATTTTAAAAAAAATTTTTTTAACATTTATTTATTTTGAGACAGAGAGAGAGAGAGAGCATGAACAGGGGAGGGTCAGAGAGAGAGGGAGACACAGAATCCGAAGCAGGCTCCAGGCTCTGAGCTGTCAGCACATAGCCTGATGCGGGGCTCGAACCCACGGACCGCGAGATCATGACCTGAGCCGAAGTCGGACGCTCAACCGACTGAGCCACCCAGGCGCCCCAAATAAACATTTTTTTAAAGAAAAGAACTATCACAATTAAATGTGAAATATTAAAAAAAATAAAGTTTCTAGGAGAAAACATAGAAGACTATTATCACAACCTTAGAGTGGGCAACAATTTCTTAAACAGGTTATAAATAAGCACTCCTCATAAGAGAAAAGATTGAGGTATTAAGCCTACCTTAATAAAATCTTCTATTCTTTAAAAGTCACCAATGATACGGTAGAACCACAAGACACACTAGAAAAAAATGTTTGCAATATATGTCTGACAAAATAATCATAATGGTGTACATATAGAATGTCTACAAATCAGTAAGTAAAAGACTAACAAGACAATAGAAAAGTAGGTGAGAGGTTTCAACAGGAACTTCACAAAGTAGTATATCTAAATAATCAATACGGGTATGAAAATATGTTCAATGTCAATATCATTAGTCATTTAGGAAATCAACATTAATAACAAAAATTAATATCACAGTACTAAAATTAAAATAATTGACTATACCTATTGTAACGATGATATGGAGCAATTGAAAGTCTCAAATGCTGCTGGTGGGAGTTTAAAATTGGTTCGTCTACCTGGAAAACTGTTTAGCAGTCTTACAGCAAACATATGCCTAACATAAGAAACAGCAATTCCATTTCTATATATTCACCCAATAAAAACAAATGCTTATTTTTATCAACTACAAAACCCTAAACACTAAAAGTACAGAATTCCACGTTTGAGGTCAGATCGTCTGAAACAAGACACTTGGATAAAATATATCTCTCCAAAATTAGAAAAGTATAAGAAGAGGTAGAGGGAAAATAAATGCAATACTGAAGTGATAAAGTAAATAAGTTAGGCATAATCATAAAGGGAGAAGTCCACTAGACATACCCTTTACATGTGTATATGCAGTAGTGCAAACTGAGGCTGGCTCCATCGGACCCCATGATCTTAGTGCCAAGCTATGTGTGGTGGTTGATATTTTTAGCATTCTCTTGTCCCTGGGGCAAAAGATTTTAGAGTATAAATATTTCACCTCTGGTAAAATATAACACATTAAATGTTAATATACTTGCTGGAAGGAATTCATCTGGCTTTAGAAGATATACTTACTTTATTGAGTAGATCATATTTTGCCCTCAGAAATGTTGGACTGAGAAAATCAAGCTTGATCAAATAGCCCAAGAGAACTATGTAATCCAATAAAATGCAAGTTTATGTCTATTCTCTGAAATAAAAGGTTTTTGCCACAAAAAAAAAGAAGCCATTTAACACTAGAGAGTTTCCTCTAGAATTCTGGGATGTTTTTAACACAATGTTCATCTTCCCATTCATTTTGTGGTATTTGAAGTGACCTATCAATAACAAATTAAATATATTATATGATTCTAAAGAAATCAGCATTTCTTAAGATTCCCAACTAAACCTTAAGGCATTATTTATTTAGTTGAATTGTCACTCAAATTAACAATCTCCTTGTTGACTAGAAATCATGAGAAGTGAAATGGAGGCATCAGGCAATTTGTCCATGGCCACCCACAGAGTTCATTTTCAGAGCAGTATTAGTTAGAATTCTGATTCCCTGCCCTATGTTCATAGACCACAAGACTATGCCTCATAACCCAAATGATTACATTAAGTATCCTAAACTAAAAGAATATTTTTATTTCCTCTAACCTTTTCCTTGCCATTCTGAAATGTCTTATATTATTCTTATTTTGGTTTTTTGTCTGTCTCTGTATTTAAAGACTTTTAAAATAATAAAGCAAAGTTAAATAACCTGAGTCTTCTCTGCTGTATCTTTTTATCCTGTAAAAATGAAGGTGGAGGAGGAAGTGGGAGCATAGAAAAGAAGTATAACCATCACTGACTCTTAGTTGCTAGGATGGGCCTCTGGTTCACACCCATGTCCTCCATGCATGGTGGGAGGTCAGTTTGGTCAGAAGAGTACTTATTTTTAAGACATCGAAAGCCATATATTAAGTGGTTGTGTAAGCAGTTAGGAAATGCATTGGGAAAATTTTCCCAGGATGTTAAGAAAAAAAAAGGGCAAAAATAAAATAAAATGATGGAATCTGGAAGACATGTCTTAAAATTATAGTGTTCTCATGTAACAAGTGGAAGATTATGTATTATAGAAAAAACCTGAAAGGAATTAAAGATCCAAATATAAACCCATGCTTGCTAAAAAGAAAACCAATCCAGAAAATGGGAATTAAAAATGTAAGGGAAAGAGGTCTGTGTTCCCTTCCTCCACACCACCCGCCTTTCTTAATATGCTAAAGAGTATCTAGGATATACAGGGACACATTTTATATACTGAGAAACTATGAATCTGGAAAGAAAAAGGAAATATAGGATGTATCCCCTAATGTTTTGGGGAGGGGGCCACCAGAGGAATGGTAATGTTTATGGGTGGGAGAGGAACTTAAAGGAAAGAAGATAAAGGTGATGAAATGTGTAGATGGGATGTGTGTTTAATGGTGTGTAGAAGATACAAGACATTCATGGAATATCTAGGAGTTGATGTGTATGTAGCAAGCAGGTAAACGTGAGGGTCTAGTGCTCAGGACAGATAGCTGGATTGTAGATAAAAAACTAAAAGTTACTTGTTTAGTATCTGATGACATGGTGGTTTCTTGGATAAGAGGCCAAGTAGAAATAGAAATGATTAAAGACACGGAGCCCTGGAACAACAACCTTTATAAGAAAAGCAGAGGAAGATTGGCCTAAGGTGAAGACTGAGGAGAACCAGAAGAGCTGAGATAAAACCAAGTATGTGTGACACATAAACCAAGGGATGACTGTTCAAGAAGGAGGAAAGAGCAAATCGTGTTAGCAGGCCTAGGACTCAGATGTGTGTAGGATTTTCTGAGGAGCTGGTAGTGAGGCTCATGAGAAGGTTTATCCAAGGGCTTTTGGTTAAAGAAGAGAGGCCTTTCTTTGCCTATGCACCCTATAAAGACAGAGGCAGCTGCAGAAGCCAAAGAAGTTTTTTTATAAGGAGCTCTGAAACATGGAGGCCCAGCTGTGTTGCTTTTCACATCCGGACAACAAAGTGAGAAAGAGCCAAGAAGATTCTCCTACTTCTTCACATGTCAGAGTATGTCTGTGGGACACCATTTTTAGCAGCTGTAGTGTGCTCTGGGACATTTGGGGGATATCATCTT
Source organism: Panthera uncia (assembly GCF_023721935.1). NCBI lineage: Eukaryota > Metazoa > Chordata > Mammalia > Carnivora > Felidae > Panthera > Panthera uncia. Next base: position 82,769,083 of record NW_026057580.1, on the reverse strand, counting down.
CACACAGGTCTTAAGGGTCTAAGGAGGACACCAGTGGCAATGAGCAGTTAAGTAGATCAGTCAAGCCTCTTTAAAAATGGAAATGACAGAAACCCAATTGTAGCAAGTGTAAGCAAATGTGGGCATTGTGGCTCACAAACATGGAATGGACAGAAAAGGATTCAGGGACTCAAACCCGCCTTTAGGGGACCTCTTTCTCTCCAGCTGTAGGTTGAGCTTTCTCTATATTTTGGCTCCACTCTCTTTATTCTCAATGGCTTCCTCCACACACAGAGTATGCACATGTGTTTAGGTGCATGTGTGTGTGTGTGTGTGTGTGTGTGTGTGTGTGTGTGTGTATGTGTGTGTTCTATTTGGGAGGGAGTGGGGAACAATGGCTTCTGGCAGACCAAAGCTTCCAGCTTAGTGATGTGGAAGAAAAATGAGGTATATCTCTTCCTACTTCATTATTTAACAATCCGAAGAAAATCACCAATTTACTCATGCTGGCCACTTATACTAAACACTGTGATTGTTTAATTGGGTAAAGTCCCCTTTCCAAATCCATAGAGTCATGGAGAAGCTGTTTTTCCAAAGGAATATGTTTGCTGTTATCAGAATAAGAGGGAAGGATGCATAAGTATGAAATATAGGTTATTCCTATGAATGTGACCAATTGGCATCCACAGCCTGATGGAAGCTTGAAGCCAGAGGAAGTTTGGATGATAAGGGTTAAGTGCAGCCTAGGTCAAGTAAGGTAAGAATTGAAAACAGCCTGTACAATTAAGCAATTAACAATTGCTCAACTGTTGGCAAAATAGTTTCAAGCAATGGTGAAAGCAAAAGCCAGAGGCCAGTGAGCTGAGAATCCAGAAGTTTAGCTATGAAAGAAAAGAAAGAAAAAGGCATACAGCATCAAAAGATGATTTGGGAGAATTAATCTTTAAGCATCTTGTAAATGTTATCATTTAAAATTTTTTTAAAATACTTAAAATTCCTCCTACTATCACAATTATTTTCTTCATGCATACAAATTCAGACCTTCACACTTCAGGCTATCAACACAAAATTGAGCAAGCCATTTAACTTTTTTGAGTGTCTCTGTCTTTGGAAAATGGAATAATAGTACTTATCACAGAGTAGTATATAAGAATTTAATGTAATTAATATATTATTTCTCAGCAGAGTTCGTAATAATGGTTTAATAATCTATCACAAATTTGCACATATTAATGGAATATGTCACCACTTCAGGGACTAAAAATCGAGCACAAAAAAATTAATGAGTTTCTTCATTTAATCAGGCTCCTTTTGGATTGGTTCTCATGGAAACCTATTTTGGTTGTAATGATTTGCAGTTTTGTCATTTATTCATGTTCTTAATAGTTACCAGTAAGCTAGTTTTAAATTATATCAATGATTTATTAGGGAAGTAAGAAAATTTTACATTAACATTGTGCCCTCAAGGGACAACTCGTGTTTGTTCAATAATACTTCAGAGACATAGGATGTTAGCAAAAGCAAGTTGGTAAAATGTGATCGAGACTTTTGAAGGTAGATTTGAATTTTCTCTAAGTATTAGTTATCCTCATTGAATCTGGTAATACTATTTCTTTAGCTTTTATTTCCCTAAAAACTTGCTTGTTTTTTAATTTAGAATAGTTCCTTTTCTCATTTACTGTCTATAGAGAATTAAGTTAGAAGAGCCACCCATTTAAACTGGAAGGCTTAGTTTAAGTTCTTTCACTTATCTGGTTTTAGATGCTTCCAGAATTCTGGCTCTAATTAATAATAACACAAATAGATATATAAAGACAGCTACAATCTATCAAAGCATCTGTCTCTCTGAATGAGAAAAGACTGTCTAACTGATAAAACATCTCTTTCAGAAGAGATTCACATGCACTGACCATTTCTCAAACTTAGATAATAGATACGCTGCAAAATGTTAGAAAACACAGATGGGAAGTCTTACACATAATCCCAAATCAGAATTGCAAGGTCTTTGGGAATCAGAAATGGGGTTTTAGTGAAAGCCATTTTGCAATCTTCAAAGTAACATAATGTGATTCTCCTAATACAAAGATGTTCAAACTATATTTTCAATGCAGGATTAACTTGATGAAACCAAATACACAGTGATAAAAAATGTTACCTCCAGATGAGCCATACTAAATGTTTTGAACAAAAGCCCTGATACTCTCAAGATTTTGAGTCAAATAAAGTTTAAAAAAAAAATTGGTTATCACTGATGTCAATAGAAAAACCTTTAGGGGCGCCTGGGTGGCGCAGTCGGTTAAGCGTCCGACTTCAGCCAGGTCACGATCTCGCGGTCCGTGAGTTCGAGCCCCGCGTCAGGCTCTGGGCTGATGGCTCAGAGCCTGGAGCCTGTTTCCGATTCTGTGTCTCCCTCTCTCTCTGCCCCTCCCCCGTTCATGCTCTGTCTCTCTCTGTCCCAAAAATAAAAAAAAAAAAAAAAGAAAAACCTTTAGAATCTTTCAGTAGAAAACTGAAGGATATGTTGATCAGTTTAAATTCATCAAAAGTAATATTTTAAAAAACAGTAACACTATAATCATAAAATGCAACTGCTCACTGCAACTGACCATAATGCACAAGACATTTAAAAAAACCAACCTGACTCTGTCCTTTAGTTAATACCCAACTCGCCTTCTGGGTTTCTACCTAAGAAGAGGATAGGACCTGATAGGAAAAAGTTAATTAAGTTAATTACATGACTTTTTTTTTTGCTTTTATATGTAAAGGAGAAAAATATACTGTCAGCAAGGTAGGAAAAAATGTAGAAATTAAAGCCAGGAATTTAAGTTCTAATACTAGCGGGGCTATTAATTCACTGTGTGACCTTGGATAACTCTTAACATGGTGGTGACAGTTTTCTCAGCTGTAAAATAAAAAAGTTTAGTGGCAACTTAGATAATCTCCATGGTCTTTTTTAGCTCTGGCATTCCATGTATAAAGATGACAAATGTATTGGAGGTATGAAGAATACATAAGCAACCTCAGATACTGTAGACACATATAAACAATATGTTTATTCTTATTATTATCAAAAAGGCATTTTTCAGTGCCTTAAAAGGCCCTATGTCAATGGCATTATATATATTATTATAATTTTTTAAAACTTTCTTGCTGGGTAAATATTATCATCAACATTTACAAAGGAGGGAGCTTAAGCATGAGAAAGATTAAGTGATATACCAGAAATTGCTGGTAAAGAAGAAGAAGAAGAAGAAGAAGAAGAAGAAGAAGAAGAAGAAAAAGAAAGAAAGAAAGAAAGAAAGAAAGAAAGAAAGAAAGAAAGAGAGGGAAAGAAAGAGGAGAAAGAAAGAAAGAAAGAAAGAAAGAAAGAAAGAAAGAAAGAAAGA